>NW_027069145.1:0-172699 GCF_037157495.1 Lathamus discolor
TTTTGCTGAAGCAACTACATAAGTTTATGTGCATAAATGGCCATCCTCCCTAGATCACTTATTGAAATCAGTCTTATAGTGCAGATTCTTTTAAAGGAGATACTGCTCAACAGATGGGCTGGAGAGAGAATTGACAATTTTTTGAATAGAATTTCTCCATACTGAAGCCAGTTTCCACATTTCAAATATGATACTTTTATAAGGAATTGTTTAATCCCTAGATCCCTCAGGCAGCACCAGTCTCACCTCCTTTCTAAGAGATCTGTGGTGTTAATGAGGAAGAAGAGTTTCAAAATGGGGATTTCTCTGCAGAAACGCAGGGGGGTTTTCCAGCTAAATGAAAATGTCTGATAATTTCTGCACCTCAAGAGCTGAGACTTTGTGTGTGTGGGAGGACCTGTGAGGATGTTTGATTCTACTAACAAGGCAAAGTACTTTATGCTGTTGTGATCTCCCAAATTCTTTGCTAATGGTTTGTCATCTCTGTGGGAGGGAGTGGAATAACGACCCTTTCCTGCACTTTGATATGTCAGCCTCTGGTTTTGTAAATGCCAATAGTGCAAGCAAAACTAGCATCATCTGATGACCCTGTACTTCCTTGGACTCTGCTTCTTTTCCACACTGGGAACAACCAAGATGGCTTTGGGAAGAGAAGGCACCTTGCTTCAGATTCTCCCCCGCCTTGTACCATGCAGTCACTGCCAGACATGGGAGAGTGCCCATTGGGCTGTCAGAAGAAACTGGGTTTGCTCCTGTTTTGCACGTGTTGGAATGACTGCCTGCGATGGGGAAGCCAGAAAATAGGTACTCCTGGCCCTTCAGTTCAGGCCATTAGTCCAAACTGCTTTTAGCTCTCGTGAGTTCTGCTGGCCAAAAACCTCTAAAATCAGTTCCATAGCATTGTGACAAACAAAATGTGCTGTACAGCTCAATACAGTCAAAATAAAATCTGTTAGTGCTGCTGTGTTTGGGACCCATTCTTTTGTTTGGGCTGATTTCTTCTCACGGTGCTCCCCAGGCTGCTGGTACTTGCTGCCTCTCCCCTTGAAGGAGGTACACTAGGGATTTCATATTCCTTGTCACAAATCAGAAGGAAGGGTAGGAAACGCAGCAACCTGTGCTATGGCCTCCGACCCAGAGGCCCAACATGTTCTTCCCAGCAAACATGAAGCTGCCTGGGACGCTAGCCTCTTGCAGCCTCGCCCGTAATGACCCAAAAAGGGATTTTTCTTTTCCAGGGAAGGACTCGGACAGGATGCAACAGCTCTTCACTGGCAAGTTTATACCAGATTTTGTCTGATATTTCTACAGTTGTGTTTTGCTCTGCAGAAAGACAGATAGGGACCGTCGTCTTAGATTGATGTGCCAAGCTAGATGTTGGAAAGTCACAGTTCGTGGTGGAGCTGGAAGGAATCTTCTAGAAAGCCTGTCATGAATTTCAAGCACCTAGAGACCTTGTGGTTAAGCAGATGGTCTGGTAAACTGCTACAACAGTGTTCACAGCATTGACATTAGACAGGTGCTGCAGAAACCCTACAGCAGCCTTCCAAATACTTCAAGGGGCTGACAAGAAACCTGAAGCTGTGACTGCCCCATCCACGGCAGTGTTCAAGGGCAGGTTGGACAACGCGGCTTGGAGCATTCTTCACCAGTGGAAGTTGCAGGTAAGGCTGCCCTGGAAAGGGGTTCTACCTGAAGAACCCACGCCCAGGCTGGGGATGTGCTGCAGGGTTAGGAGTTGTTAGGGTTTGGGTTAGGGTTAGGGTTGTGACTGGGGATAGGGTTAGGGTTAGGGTAGGGTTAGGGTAGGGTTAGGGTTAGGGTTAGGGTTAGGGTTATCCAATATCTGATTGGATATCTGGATATCCAATATCTGATTCACCCTTTCAGATCTGGGGATGGGGTTTATGTTAAGAATTTTTCCAGAGATCCTCTACAGTAGAAGTGGAGCGGACCGTACCAGAGATTACTGACATCCTTTACAGCAGTGAAGTTAAAGGAACAAGCTGCTTGAATAAATTACTCAAGAATAAAGAAAGCACCAGAGCCAGAGAAGACATGGCAGGTCTAACCTTCACGACCCTTGCTTATGAAATCGCATAATTTGGACTCGTATGATAAATGGAGCTTGGGGCCAGAACATATACCAGGAATTAGTGCAGAATTTAACTAAGATTTTCAGTCGTAGAGACTGATGGGTGTGTGCAGAGTTGCCTAAATCAGGAAAAGGCCTGGATATCCCATTAATTGGAGTCCAATTCCTAACACTGTATCATGGACAAATTTGTGGGAGAACACTAGCAATCTGTACTCAAACGAAAGGTTAAAATTTGGAATAGATAATCCGAATGCAAAAAGAGCCAGGTTTGAATGTTGTTGCTGGGCATCTTCAGCACACAGTGAGATTTGAAGGGTGACACACACATTGCAGTCTCTCCTCACTTTCCTAACTCAAAGTGCATTTGAATCCAACATCTCCGGTGCCTGCTCTCAGCTGAGCACAGCAGAGTAAAGCACGAACGTTTGAACTCTGCTCCCACAGGAAAAGAGCCGGGTTTGAAAGCTGTTGCTGGGAATCTTCAGCACCCAGTGAACTTTGAAGGCTGACACAAATATTGCAGTCTCTCCTCACTTTCCAACCTCAAAGTGCATTTGAATCCAACTTCTCCGGTGCCTGCTCTCAGCTGAGCACTGCAGAGGACAGCACGAACGTTTGAACTCTGCTTCCACAGCCAAAAAGCAAGGAGTGAATGATTCTACTGGGCAACTTCAGCACCCTGTGAGCTTTGAAGTGGGACACACGCATTGCTGTCTCCCCTCACTTTCCTACCTCAAAGTGTAATTGAATCCAACATATTCAGTGCCTGCTATCAGCAGAGCACAGCAGAGTAAAGCACAGAACATTTGCAGTCTGCACACAAAGCAAAAGAGCCAGGAGTGATAGATTCTGCTGGGCATATTAAACACCCAGTGAGCTTTCAATGGTAACACACACTTTCCTGTCTCTCCTCACTTTCCTACTTCAAAGTGCATTTGAATCCAACTTCTCCGGTGCCTGCTATCAGCAGAGAACAGCAGAGTAAAGCACAAACATTTGAAATCTGCTCCCACAGGAAAGGAGACAGGCTTGAAAGTTGTTGCTGGGCATCTTCAGCACAGAGTGAGCTTTGAATGGTGACACACACATTGCTGTCACTCCTCACTTTCCTACCCCAAAGTGCATTTGAATCCAACTTCTCCGGTGCCTGCTCTCAGCTGAGCACAGCAGAGCAAAGCAGGAACGTTTGAACTCTGCTTCCACAGCCAAAAAGCCAGGAGTGAATGATTCTGCTGGCCATCTTCAACACCCAGTGAGCTTTGAAGGGTGACACGCTGTTTTCTGTCTCTCCTCTGTTTCCTACCCCAAAGTGCTTTTGAATCCATCTTCTCCACTGCCTGCTATCAGCAAAGCACAGCAGAGTAAAGCACGAACGTTTGAACACTGCTCCCACAGCAAAAGAGACAGGTTTGAAAGTTGTTGCTGGGCATCTTCAGCACACAGTGAGCTTTGAAGTGTGGCACACGCACTGTTGTCTCTCCTCACTTTCCTACCTCAAAGTGCATTTGAATCCAACTTCTCCGGAGCCTGTTCACAGCTGAGCAGAGCAGCGTAAAGCACGACAGTTTGAATTCTGCTGCGACAGGAAAAGAGCCAGGAGTGAATGATTCTACTGGGCATCTTCAGCACGCAGTGAGCTTTGAACTGTGACAAAGACTTTGCTGTCTCCCCTCACTTTCCTTCCTCAAAAAGTGCTTTTGAAAATAACTTCCCCGGTGCCTGCTCTCGCCTGAGCACAGCAGAGTAAAGCTCGAACGTTTGAACTCTGCTCCCACACCCAAACAGCCACGAGTGAAAGTTGTTGCTGGCCGTCATCAGCACACAGTGAGCTTTGAAGTATGACACACACATTGCTTCCTCTCCTCACTTTTCTGAATCAAAGTGCATTTGAATCCAACTTCTCCGGAGCCTGCTCTCGGCTGAGCACAGCAGAGTAAAGCACGAACGTTTGAACTCTGCTCCTACAGCAAAAGAGCCAGGAGTGAAAGATCTCTCTTGCCATCTTCAGCTCCCAGTGGGCTTTGAAGTGTGACAGTTTGCTGTCTCTCCTCATTTTCCTCCTCAAAGTGCATTTGAATCCAACTTCTCCGGTGCCTGCTCTCAGCTGAGCACAGCAGAGTAAAGCACGAACGTTTGAACTCTGCTCCCACACCCAAACAGCCACGAGTGACAGTTGTTGCTTGCTATCTTCAGCACCCAGTGAGCTTTTCAGTGCTGACACAAACATTGTTGTCTCTCCTCACTTTCCTAACTCAAAGTGCATTTGAATCCAAGTTCTCCGGTGCCTACTCTCGGCTGAGCAGAGCAGAGTAAATCACGAACGTTTGAACTCTGCTCCCACAGCCAAAGAGCCAGGAGTGAAAGATGCTGCTGGGCCTCTTTAGCACACGGTGAGCCTTTCAAGGTTGACACACACATTGCTGTCTCTCCTCACTTTCCTTCCTCAAAGTGCATTTGAATCCAACTTCTCCGGTGCCTGCTGTCGGCTGATCACTGCAGAGGAGAGCACAAACGTTTGAACTCTGCTCCCAAAGACAAAGAGTGCAATATGTTGCTGGGCATCTTCAGCACCCAGTGAGCTTTGAAGGGTGAGCACAAGTGACACACCTCACACATCACCTCAAAGTGCATTTGAATCCAACATCTCCAGTGACGGCTCTCGGCTGAGCACAGCAGAGCAAAGCAGGAACTTTTGAACTCTGCACCCACAGAAAAAGAGCCAGGCTTGAAAGTTGTTTCTGGGCATCTTCAGCACACAAGATCTTCGAAGAGTCACACACATATTGCTGTCTCTCCTCATTTTCCTTCCGCAAAGTGCATTTGAATCCAAATTCTCCAGTGCCTGCTCTCAGCTGAGCACAGCAGAGCAAAGCAGGAACGTTTGAACTCTGCTCCCACAGCCAAAGAGCCAGGTGCGAATGATCCTGCTAGGCAGCTTCATTCAGTGAGCTTCGCAAGGGTGAAACACACATTGCTGTATCTCCTCACTTGCCTACCTCAAAGTGCATTTGAATCCCCCCCGAAGAGAGAGAGCATGCCCTTCTGGGTAGCTCCCAGTTGCCTCCCTGGGCATGACAATGTTCCTGTGGTGCACATGAAGAATTTGCTGGGGGAAACAGTCTGGCTTATTCCTGCTTCTGGTAAAGGCAAACCCACTTGTGGGATTGCTTTTGCTCACCCGGATATACTTGGTGGGTAATGCAGGAAGATGGGGAAGTCTGATGTATACCTCAAGGGGATTTGATTTCAGGGGAAAACTGCCACTGAACTCAATTGTATGCTGTTGCCTGCTATGTAGCACTTTTATAGCCCACCAGCTAGATGTCTTCAGGTCACCAGCAGCTGGCCCTGACTTCCCTCCAACCATCATCCCAACAAAGAATGAACTTTGATGAAACCAGATGAGTTCTGTGGTAAAGGAACAATCAGCGTCAGCAGGCAACGATCCAACACTGCACACAGCCTCTCCTGCTCTGAAAGACTGTTACAAGGGATGGAGCCCGACGTCATGGAGCGGATGGACTCAGCAGCTTTATAGGGATTGTTCCATGCACTAAGGAATGATCTCTCTCTCTCTTTTTGTGTGTATGTATATATATATGTATATATACGTGAAAGAGCGATGGTATATTGAAAATGTGGCATCTGAGCATGACGTGAATGGTATGGAATAAGGGGTGGATACTGTCCTGGGTTCAGCAGTAGCAGTCATTTTTTTCTCCTTCTTAGTAGCTGGTGCAGCGCTGTGTTTTGACTTTCGGCCTGGGAACAGCGCTGATAACACCGATTGTTTTTAGCTGTTGCTCAGAAATGTTTACTCTGACCGAGGACTTTCTGAGTCTAATGCTCTGCCAGGGAAGGGGGGGAAGCCAGGAGGAAGCAGAGACAGGAAACCTGACCCAAACTAGCCAAAGAGGTATTCCATACCACAGCACATCATGTGCAGTATATAAACTGGGGGCTGTTACCCGGAAGGGTTAGATCACTGCTTGGTTGGGCTGGGTATCGTTTGGAGGGTGGTGAGCAGTTGTATTCTCTTCCCTTGTGATTTCCCTTATCATTATTATTGGTGATTGCCCTTAGTCATCGTGTTTGTAGTAAGCGTGGGTAAAGCCCTTCCCAAAACTTCATTTGCGAAGCCAAGCCTTCAATCAATCAATCAATCAATCAATCAATCAATCAATCAATTATTATTTGGTGGTAGCAGTAGTGGTCTTGTTATACCTTAGTTGTTGGACTGTTCTTATCTCAACCCATGGGAGATACATTCTTTTGATTCTCCTCCCCATCCCTCTGGGATCGGGGGGGAGGAAAGAGGGGGAGCAAGCTAGTGGCTGTGTGGTTCTGGGTTGCCAACTGGGCTTCAACCACGACAAGTATCTATACAAAACACATCCCAATTTCCAAATTGATGCTAGCAATATGTAGTTAAATTCATTATAATACATAAATCTGGTATAACTCCTTATATCCAGTGCAGCAGGCAAAGCAACTTAAAGAACAAAAAATATTGAAGAGGATAAAAACAAAACATTGCTTTATCTTGCAATTATTACTCAATAATGAGAAATTAGTAAACATGCAGCACCAAAACAAAAGAAGTAGCGATTTTGCTGAAGCAACTACATAAGTTTATGTGCATAAATGGCCATCCTCCCTAGATCACTTATTGAAATCAGTCTTATAGTGCAGATTCTTTTAAAGGAGATACTGCTCAACAGATGGGCTGGAGAGAGAATTGACAATTTTTTGAATAGAATTTCTCCATACTGAAGCCAGTTTCCACATTTCAAATATGATACTTTTATAAGGAATTGTTTAATCCCTAGATCCCTCAGGCAGCACCAGTCTCACCTCCTTTCTAAGAGATCTGTGGTGTTAATGAGGAAGAAGAGTTTCAAAATGGGGATTTCTCTGCAGAAACGCAGGGGGGTTTTCCAGCTAAATGAAAATGTCTGATAATTTCTGCACCTCAAGAGCTGAGACTTTGTGTGTGTGGGAGGACCTGTGAGGATGTTTGATTCTACTAACAAGGCAAAGTACTTTATGCTGTTGTGATCTCCCAAATTCTTTGCTAATGGTTTGTCATCTCTGTGGGAGGGAGTGGAATAACGACCCTTTCCTGCACTTTGATATGTCAGCCTCTGGTTTTGTAAATGCCAATAGTGCAAGCAAAACTAGCATCATCTGATGACCCTGTACTTCCTTGGACTCTGCTTCTTTTCCACACTGGGAACAACCAAGATGGCTTTGGGAAGAGAAGGCACCTTGCTTCAGATTCTCCCCCGCCTTGTACCATGCAGTCACTGCCAGACATGGGAGAGTGCCCATTGGGCTGTCAGAAGAAACTGGGTTTGCTCCTGTTTTGCACGTGTTGGAATGACTGCCTGCGATGGGGAAGCCAGAAAATAGGTACTCCTGGCCCTTCAGTTCAGGCCATTAGTCCAAACTGCTTTTAGCTCTCGTGAGTTCTGCTGGCCAAAAACCTCTAAAATCAGTTCCATAGCATTGTGACAAACAAAATGTGCTGTACAGCTCAATACAGTCAAAATAAAATCTGTTAGTGCTGCTGTGTTTGGGACCCATTCTTTTGTTTGGGCTGATTTCTTCTCACGGTGCTCCCCAGGCTGCTGGTACTTGCTGCCTCTCCCCTTGAAGGAGGTACACTAGGGATTTCATATTCCTTGTCACAAATCAGAAGGAAGGGTAGGAAACGCAGCAACCTGTGCTATGGCCTCCGACCCAGAGGCCCAACATGTTCTTCCCAGCAAACATGAAGCTGCCTGGGACGCTAGCCTCTTGCAGCCTCGCCCGTAATGACCCAAAAAGGGATTTTTCTTTTCCAGGGAAGGACTCGGACAGGATGCAACAGCTCTTCACTGGCAAGTTTATACCAGATTTTGTCTGATATTTCTACAGTTGTGTTTTGCTCTGCAGAAAGACAGATAGGGACCGTCGTCTTAGATTGATGTGCCAAGCTAGATGTTGGAAAGTCACAGTTCGTGGTGGAGCTGGAAGGAATCTTCTAGAAAGCCTGTCATGAATTTCAAGCACCTAGAGACCTTGTGGTTAAGCAGATGGTCTGGTAAACTGCTACAACAGTGTTCACAGCATTGACATTAGACAGGTGCTGCAGAAACCCTACAGCAGCCTTCCAAATACTTCAAGGGGCTGACAAGAAACCTGAAGCTGTGACTGCCCCATCCACGGCAGTGTTCAAGGGCAGGTTGGACAACGCGGCTTGGAGCATTCTTCACCAGTGGAAGTTGCAGGTAAGGCTGCCCTGGAAAGGGGTTCTACCTGAAGAACCCACACCCAGGCTGGGGATGTGCTGCAGGGTTAGGAGTTGTTAGGGTTTGGGTTAGGGTTAGGGTTGTGACTGGGGATAGGGTTAGGGTTAGGGTAGGGTTAGGGTAGGGTTAGGGTTAGGGTTAGGGTTAGGGTTATCCAATATCTGATTGGATATCTGGATATCCAATATCTGATTCACCCTTTCAGATCTGGGGATGGGGTTTATGTTAAGAATTTTTCCAGAGATCCTCTACAGTAGAAGTGGAGCGGACCGTACCAGAGATTACTGACATCCTTTACAGCAGTGAAGTTAAAGGAACAAGCTGCTTGAATAAATTACTCAAGAATAAAGAAAGCACCAGAGCCAGAGAAGACATGGCAGGTCTAACCTTCACGACCCTTGCTTATGAAATCGCATAATTTGGACTCGTATGATAAATGGAGCTTGGGGCCAGAACATATACCAGGAATTAGTGCAGAATTTAACTAAGATTTTCAGTCGTAGAGACTGATGGGTGTGTGCAGAGTTGCCTAAATCAGGAAAAGGCCTGGATATCCCATTAATTGGAGTCCAATTCCTAACACTGTATCATGGACAAATTTGTGGGAGAACACTAGCAATCTGTACTCAAACGAAAGGTTAAAATTTGGAATAGATAATCCGAATGCAAAAAGAGCCAGGTTTGAATGTTGTTGCTGGGCATCTTCAGCACACAGTGAGATTTGAAGGGTGACACACACATTGCAGTCTCTCCTCACTTTCCTAACTCAAAGTGCATTTGAATCCAACATCTCCGGTGCCTGCTCTCAGCTGAGCACAGCAGAGTAAAGCACGAACGTTTGAACTCTGCTCCCACAGGAAAAGAGCCGGGTTTGAAAGCTGTTGCTGGGAATCTTCAGCACCCAGTGAACTTTGAAGGCTGACACAAATATTGCAGTCTCTCCTCACTTTCCAACCTCAAAGTGCATTTGAATCCAACTTCTCCGGTGCCTGCTCTCAGCTGAGCACTGCAGAGGACAGCACGAACGTTTGAACTCTGCTTCCACAGCCAAAAAGCAAGGAGTGAATGATTCTACTGGGCAACTTCAGCACCCTGTGAGCTTTGAAGTGGGACACACGCATTGCTGTCTCCCCTCACTTTCCTACCTCAAAGTGTAATTGAATCCAACATATTCAGTGCCTGCTATCAGCAGAGCACAGCAGAGTAAAGCACAGAACATTTGCAGTCTGCACACAAAGCAAAAGAGCCAGGAGTGATAGATTCTGCTGGGCATATTAAACACCCAGTGAGCTTTCAATGGTAACACACACTTTCCTGTCTCTCCTCACTTTCCTACTTCAAAGTGCATTTGAATCCAACTTCTCCGGTGCCTGCTATCAGCAGAGAACAGCAGAGTAAAGCACAAACATTTGAAATCTGCTCCCACAGGAAAGGAGACAGGCTTGAAAGTTGTTGCTGGGCATCTTCAGCACAGAGTGAGCTTTGAATGGTGACACACACATTGCTGTCACTCCTCACTTTCCTACCCCAAAGTGCATTTGAATCCAACTTCTCCGGTGCCTGCTCTCAGCTGAGCACAGCAGAGCAAAGCAGGAACGTTTGAACTCTGCTTCCACAGCCAAAAAGCCAGGAGTGAATGATTCTGCTGGCCATCTTCAACACCCAGTGAGCTTTGAAGGGTGACACGCTGTTTTCTGTCTCTCCTCTGTTTCCTACCCCAAAGTGCTTTTGAATCCATCTTCTCCACTGCCTGCTATCAGCAAAGCACAGCAGAGTAAAGCACGAACGTTTGAACACTGCTCCCACAGCAAAAGAGACAGGTTTGAAAGTTGTTGCTGGGCATCTTCAGCACACAGTGAGCTTTGAAGTGTGGCACACGCACTGTTGTCTCTCCTCACTTTCCTACCTCAAAGTGCATTTGAATCCAACTTCTCCGGAGCCTGTTCACAGCTGAGCAGAGCAGCGTAAAGCACGACAGTTTGAATTCTGCTGCGACAGGAAAAGAGCCAGGAGTGAATGATTCTACTGGGCATCTTCAGCACGCAGTGAGCTTTGAACTGTGACAAAGACTTTGCTGTCTCCCCTCACTTTCCTTCCTCAAAAAGTGCTTTTGAAAATAACTTCCCCGGTGCCTGCTCTCGCCTGAGCACAGCAGAGTAAAGCTCGAACGTTTGAACTCTGCTCCCACACCCAAACAGCCACGAGTGAAAGTTGTTGCTGGCCGTCATCAGCACACAGTGAGCTTTGAAGTATGACACACACATTGCTTCCTCTCCTCACTTTTCTGAATCAAAGTGCATTTGAATCCAACTTCTCCGGAGCCTGCTCTCGGCTGAGCACAGCAGAGTAAAGCACGAACGTTTGAACTCTGCTCCTACAGCAAAAGAGCCAGGAGTGAAAGATCTCTCTTGCCATCTTCAGCTCCCAGTGGGCTTTGAAGTGTGACAGTTTGCTGTCTCTCCTCATTTTCCTCCTCAAAGTGCATTTGAATCCAACTTCTCCGGTGCCTGCTCTCAGCTGAGCACAGCAGAGTAAAGCACGAACGTTTGAACTCTGCTCCCACACCCAAACAGCCACGAGTGACAGTTGTTGCTTGCTATCTTCAGCACCCAGTGAGCTTTTCAGTGCTGACACAAACATTGTTGTCTCTCCTCACTTTCCTAACTCAAAGTGCATTTGAATCCAAGTTCTCCGGTGCCTACTCTCGGCTGAGCAGAGCAGAGTAAATCACGAACGTTTGAACTCTGCTCCCACAGCCAAAGAGCCAGGAGTGAAAGATGCTGCTGGGCCTCTTTAGCACACGGTGAGCCTTTCAAGGTTGACACACACATTGCTGTCTCTCCTCACTTTCCTTCCTCAAAGTGCATTTGAATCCAACTTCTCCGGTGCCTGCTGTCGGCTGATCACTGCAGAGGAGAGCACAAACGTTTGAACTCTGCTCCCAAAGACAAAGAGTGCAATATGTTGCTGGGCATCTTCAGCACCCAGTGAGCTTTGAAGGGTGAGCACAAGTGACACACCTCACACATCACCTCAAAGTGCATTTGAATCCAACATCTCCAGTGACGGCTCTCGGCTGAGCACAGCAGAGCAAAGCAGGAACTTTTGAACTCTGCACCCACAGAAAAAGAGCCAGGCTTGAAAGTTGTTTCTGGGCATCTTCAGCACACAAGATCTTCGAAGAGTCACACACATATTGCTGTCTCTCCTCATTTTCCTTCCGCAAAGTGCATTTGAATCCAAATTCTCCAGTGCCTGCTCTCAGCTGAGCACAGCAGAGCAAAGCAGGAACGTTTGAACTCTGCTCCCACAGCCAAAGAGCCAGGTGCGAATGATCCTGCTAGGCAGCTTCATTCAGTGAGCTTCGCAAGGGTGAAACACACATTGCTGTATCTCCTCACTTGCCTACCTCAAAGTGCATTTGAATCCCCCCCGAAGAGAGAGAGCATGCCCTTCTGGGTAGCTCCCAGTTGCCTCCCTGGGCATGACAATGTTCCTGTGGTGCACATGAAGAATTTGCTGGGGGAAACAGTCTGGCTTATTCCTGCTTCTGGTAAAGGCAAACCCACTTGTGGGATTGCTTTTGCTCACCCGGATATACTTGGTGGGTAATGCAGGAAGATGGGGAAGTCTGATGTATACCTCAAGGGGATTTGATTTCAGGGGAAAACTGCCACTGAACTCAATTGTATGCTGTTGCCTGCTATGTAGCACTTTTATAGCCCACCAGCTAGATGTCTTCAGGTCACCAGCAGCTGGCCCTGACTTCCCTCCAACCATCATCCCAACAAAGAATGAACTTTGATGAAACCAGATGAGTTCTGTGGTAAAGGAACAATCAGCGTCAGCAGGCAACGATCCAACACTGCACACAGCCTCTCCTGCTCTGAAAGACTGTTACAAGGGATGGAGCCCGACGTCATGGAGCGGATGGACTCAGCAGCTTTATAGGGATTGTTCCATGCACTAAGGAATGATCTCTCTCTCTCTTTTTGTGTGTATGTATATATATATGTATATATACGTGAAAGAGCGATGGTATATTGAAAATGTGGCATCTGAGCATGACGTGAATGGTATGGAATAAGGGGTGGATACTGTCCTGGGTTCAGCAGTAGCAGTCATTTTTTTCTCCTTCTTAGTAGCTGGTGCAGCGCTGTGTTTTGACTTTCGGCCTGGGAACAGCGCTGATAACACCGATTGTTTTTAGCTGTTGCTCAGAAATGTTTACTCTGACCGAGGACTTTCTGAGTCTAATGCTCTGCCAGGGAAGGGGGGGAAGCCAGGAGGAAGCAGAGACAGGAAACCTGACCCAAACTAGCCAAAGAGGTATTCCATACCACAGCACATCATGTGCAGTATATAAACTGGGGGCTGTTACCCGGAAGGGTTAGATCACTGCTTGGTTGGGCTGGGTATCGTTTGGAGGGTGGTGAGCAGTTGTATTCTCTTCCCTTGTGATTTCCCTTATCATTATTATTGGTGATTGCCCTTAGTCATCGTGTTTGTAGTAAGCGTGGGTAAAGCCCTTCCCAAAACTTCATTTGCGAAGCCAAGCCTTCAATCAATCAATCAATCAATCAATCAATCAATCAATCAATTATTATTTGGTGGTAGCAGTAGTGGTCTTGTTATACCTTAGTTGTTGGACTGTTCTTATCTCAACCCATGGGAGATACATTCTTTTGATTCTCCTCCCCATCCCTCTGGGATCGGGGGGGAGGAAAGAGGGGGAGCAAGCTAGTGGCTGTGTGGTTCTGGGTTGCCAACTGGGCTTCAACCACGACAAGTATCTATACAAAACACATCCCAATTTCCAAATTGATGCTAGCAATATGTAGTTAAATTCATTATAATACATAAATCTGGTATAACTCCTTATATCCAGTGCAGCAGGCAAAGCAACTTAAAGAACAAAAAATATTGAAGAGGATAAAAACAAAACATTGCTTTATCTTGCAATTATTACTCAATAATGAGAAATTAGTAAACATGCAGC
This sequence comes from Lathamus discolor, assembly GCF_037157495.1. NCBI lineage: Eukaryota > Metazoa > Chordata > Aves > Psittaciformes > Psittacidae > Lathamus > Lathamus discolor. Next base: position 13,391 of record NW_027069145.1, read on the forward strand.
ACCAAAACAAAAGAAGTAGCGATTTTGCTGAAGCAACTACATAAGTTTATGTGCATAAATGGCCATCCTCCCTAGATCACTTATTGAAATCAGTCTTATAGTGCAGATTCTTTTAAAGGAGATACTGCTCAACAGATGGGCTGGAGAGAGAATTGACAATTTTTTGAATAGAATTTCTCCATACTGAAGCCAGTTTCCACATTTCAAATATGATACTTTTATAAGGAATTGTTTAATCCCTAGATCCCTCAGGCAGCACCAGTCTCACCTCCTTTCTAAGAGATCTGTGGTGTTAATGAGGAAGAAGAGTTTCAAAATGGGGATTTCTCTGCAGAAACGCAGGGGGGTTTTCCAGCTAAATGAAAATGTCTGATAATTTCTGCACCTCAAGAGCTGAGACTTTGTGTGTGTGGGAGGACCTGTGAGGATGTTTGATTCTACTAACAAGGCAAAGTACTTTATGCTGTTGTGATCTCCCAAATTCTTTGCTAATGGTTTGTCATCTCTGTGGGAGGGAGTGGAATAACGACCCTTTCCTGCACTTTGATATGTCAGCCTCTGGTTTTGTAAATGCCAATAGTGCAAGCAAAACTAGCATCATCTGATGACCCTGTACTTCCTTGGACTCTGCTTCTTTTCCACACTGGGAACAACCAAGATGGCTTTGGGAAGAGAAGGCACCTTGCTTCAGATTCTCCCCCGCCTTGTACCATGCAGTCACTGCCAGACATGGGAGAGTGCCCATTGGGCTGTCAGAAGAAACTGGGTTTGCTCCTGTTTTGCACGTGTTGGAATGACTGCCTGCGATGGGGAAGCCAGAAAATAGGTACTCCTGGCCCTTCAGTTCAGGCCATTAGTCCAAACTGCTTTTAGCTCTCGTGAGTTCTGCTGGCCAAAAACCTCTAAAATCAGTTCCATAGCATTGTGACAAACAAAATGTGCTGTACAGCTCAATACAGTCAAAATAAAATCTGTTAGTGCTGCTGTGTTTGGGACCCATTCTTTTGTTTGGGCTGATTTCTTCTCACGGTGCTCCCCAGGCTGCTGGTACTTGCTGCCTCTCCCCTTGAAGGAGGTACACTAGGGATTTCATATTCCTTGTCACAAATCAGAAGGAAGGGTAGGAAACGCAGCAACCTGTGCTATGGCCTCCGACCCAGAGGCCCAACATGTTCTTCCCAGCAAACATGAAGCTGCCTGGGACGCTAGCCTCTTGCAGCCTCGCCCGTAATGACCCAAAAAGGGATTTTTCTTTTCCAGGGAAGGACTCGGACAGGATGCAACAGCTCTTCACTGGCAAGTTTATACCAGATTTTGTCTGATATTTCTACAGTTGTGTTTTGCTCTGCAGAAAGACAGATAGGGACCGTCGTCTTAGATTGATGTGCCAAGCTAGATGTTGGAAAGTCACAGTTCGTGGTGGAGCTGGAAGGAATCTTCTAGAAAGCCTGTCATGAATTTCAAGCACCTAGAGACCTTGTGGTTAAGCAGATGGTCTGGTAAACTGCTACAACAGTGTTCACAGCATTGACATTAGACAGGTGCTGCAGAAACCCTACAGCAGCCTTCCAAATACTTCAAGGGGCTGACAAGAAACCTGAAGCTGTGACTGCCCCATCCACGGCAGTGTTCAAGGGCAGGTTGGACAACGCGGCTTGGAGCATTCTTCACCAGTGGAAGTTGCAGGTAAGGCTGCCCTGGAAAGGGGTTCTACCTGAAGAACCCACGCCCAGGCTGGGGATGTGCTGCAGGGTTAGGAGTTGTTAGGGTTTGGGTTAGGGTTAGGGTTGTGACTGGGGATAGGGTTAGGGTTAGGGTAGGGTTAGGGTAGGGTTAGGGTTAGGGTTAGGGTTAGGGTTATCCAATATCTGATTGGATATCTGGATATCCAATATCTGATTCACCCTTTCAGATCTGGGGATGGGGTTTATGTTAAGAATTTTTCCAGAGATCCTCTACAGTAGAAGTGGAGCGGACCGTACCAGAGATTACTGACATCCTTTACAGCAGTGAAGTTAAAGGAACAAGCTGCTTGAATAAATTACTCAAGAATAAAGAAAGCACCAGAGCCAGAGAAGACATGGCAGGTCTAACCTTCACGACCCTTGCTTATGAAATCGCATAATTTGGACTCGTATGATAAATGGAGCTTGGGGCCAGAACATATACCAGGAATTAGTGCAGAATTTAACTAAGATTTTCAGTCGTAGAGACTGATGGGTGTGTGCAGAGTTGCCTAAATCAGGAAAAGGCCTGGATATCCCATTAATTGGAGTCCAATTCCTAACACTGTATCATGGACAAATTTGTGGGAGAACACTAGCAATCTGTACTCAAACGAAAGGTTAAAATTTGGAATAGATAATCCGAATGCAAAAAGAGCCAGGTTTGAATGTTGTTGCTGGGCATCTTCAGCACACAGTGAGATTTGAAGGGTGACACACACATTGCAGTCTCTCCTCACTTTCCTAACTCAAAGTGCATTTGAATCCAACATCTCCGGTGCCTGCTCTCAGCTGAGCACAGCAGAGTAAAGCACGAACGTTTGAACTCTGCTCCCACAGGAAAAGAGCCGGGTTTGAAAGCTGTTGCTGGGAATCTTCAGCACCCAGTGAACTTTGAAGGCTGACACAAATATTGCAGTCTCTCCTCACTTTCCAACCTCAAAGTGCATTTGAATCCAACTTCTCCGGTGCCTGCTCTCAGCTGAGCACTGCAGAGGACAGCACGAACGTTTGAACTCTGCTTCCACAGCCAAAAAGCAAGGAGTGAATGATTCTACTGGGCAACTTCAGCACCCTGTGAGCTTTGAAGTGGGACACACGCATTGCTGTCTCTCCTCACTTTCCTACCTCAAAGTGTAACTGAATCCAACATATTCAGTGCCTGCTATCAGCAGAGCACAGCAGAGTAAAGCACAGAACATTTGCAGTCTGCACACAAAGCAAAAGAGCCAGGAGTGATAGATTCTGCTGGGCATATTAAACACCCAGTGAGCTTTCAATGGTAACACACACTTTCCTGTCTCTCCTCACTTTCCTACTTCAAAGTGCATTTGAATCCAACTTCTCCGGTGCCTGCTATCAGCAGAGAACAGCAGAGTAAAGCACAAACATTTGAAATCTGCTCCCACAGGAAAGGAGACAGGCTTGAAAGTTGTTGCTGGGCATCTTCAGCACAGAGTGAGCTTTGAATGGTGACACACACATTGCTGTCACTCCTCACTTTCCTACCCCAAAGTGCATTTGAATCCAACTTCTCCGGTGCCTGCTCTCAGCTGAGCACAGCAGAGCAAAGCAGGAACGTTTGAACTCTGCTTCCACAGCCAAAAAGCCAGGAGTGAATGATTCTGCTGGCCATCTTCAACACCCAGTGAGCTTTGAAGGGTGACACGCTGTTTTCTGTCTCTCCTCTGTTTCCTACCCCAAAGTGCTTTTGAATCCATCTTCTCCACTGCCTGCTATCAGCAAAGCACAGCAGAGTAAAGCACGAACGTTTGAACACTGCTCCCACAGCAAAAGAGACAGGTTTGAAAGTTGTTGCTGGGCATCTTCAGCACACAGTGAGCTTTGAAGTGTGGCACACGCACTGTTGTCTCTCCTCACTTTCCTACCTCAAAGTGCATTTGAATCCAACTTCTCCGGAGCCTGTTCACAGCTGAGCAGAGCAGCGTAAAGCACGACAGTTTGAATTCTGCTGCGACAGGAAAAGAGCCAGGAGTGAATGATTCTACTGGGCATCTTCAGCACGCAGTGAGCTTTGAACTGTGACAAAGACTTTGCTGTCTCCCCTCACTTTCCTTCCTCAAAAAGTGCTTTTGAAAATAACTTCCCCGGTGCCTGCTCTCGCCTGAGCACAGCAGAGTAAAGCTCGAACGTTTGAACTCTGCTCCCACACCCAAACAGCCACGAGTGAAAGTTGTTGCTGGCCGTCATCAGCACACAGTGAGCTTTGAAGTATGACACACACATTGCTTCCTCTCCTCACTTTTCTGAATCAAAGTGCATTTGAATCCAACTTCTCCGGAGCCTGCTCTCGGCTGAGCACAGCAGAGTAAAGCACGAACGTTTGAACTCTGCTCCTACAGCAAAAGAGCCAGGAGTGAAAGATCTCTCTTGCCATCTTCAGCTCCCAGTGGGCTTTGAAGTGTGACAGTTTGCTGTCTCTCCTCATTTTCCTCCTCAAAGTGCATTTGAATCCAACTTCTCCGGTGCCTGCTCTCAGCTGAGCACAGCAGAGTAAAGCACGAACGTTTGAACTCTGCTCCCACACCCAAACAGCCACGAGTGACAGTTGTTGCTTGCTATCTTCAGCACCCAGTGAGCTTTTCAGTGCTGACACAAACATTGTTGTCTCTCCTCACTTTCCTAACTCAAAGTGCATTTGAATCCAAGTTCTCCGGTGCCTACTCTCGGCTGAGCAGAGCAGAGTAAATCACGAACGTTTGAACTCTGCTCCCACAGCCAAAGAGCCAGGAGTGAAAGATGCTGCTGGGCCTCTTTAGCACACGGTGAGCCTTTCAAGGTTGACACACACATTGCTGTCTCTCCTCACTTTCCTTCCTCAAAGTGCATTTGAATCCAACTTCTCCGGTGCCTGCTGTCGGCTGATCACTGCAGAGGAGAGCACAAACGTTTGAACTCTGCTCCCAAAGACAAAGAGTGCAATATGTTGCTGGGCATCTTCAGCACCCAGTGAGCTTTGAAGGGTGAGCACAAGTGACACACCTCACACATCACCTCAAAGTGCATTTGAATCCAACATCTCCAGTGACGGCTCTCGGCTGAGCACAGCAGAGCAAAGCAGGAACTTTTGAACTCTGCACCCACAGAAAAAGAGCCAGGCTTGAAAGTTGTTTCTGGGCATCTTCAGCACACAAGATCTTCGAAGAGTCACACACATATTGCTGTCTCTCCTCATTTTCCTTCCGCAAAGTGCATTTGAATCCAAATTCTCCAGTGCCTGCTCTCAGCTGAGCACAGCAGAGCAAAGCAGGAACGTTTGAACTCTGCTCCCACAGCCAAAGAGCCAGGTGCGAATGATCCTGCTAGGCAGCTTCATTCAGTGAGCTTCGCAAGGGTGAAACACACATTGCTGTATCTCCTCACTTGCCTACCTCAAAGTGCATTTGAATCCCCCCCGAAGAGAGAGAGCATGCCCTTCTGGGTAGCTCCCAGTTGCCTCCCTGGGCATGACAATGTTCCTGTGGTGCACATGAAGAATTTGCTGGGGGAAACAGTCTGGCTTATTCCTGCTTCTGGTAAAGGCAAACCCACTTGTGGGATTGCTTTTGCTCACCCGGATATACTTGGTGGGTAATGCAGGAAGATGGGGAAGTCTGATGTATACCTCAAGGGGATTTGATTTCAGGGGAAAACTGCCACTGAACTCAATTGTATGCTGTTGCCTGCTATGTAGCACTTTTATAGCCCACCAGCTAGATGTCTTCAGGTCACCAGCAGCTGGCCCTGACTTCCCTCCAACCATCATCCCAACAAAGAATGAACTTTGATGAAACCAGATGAGTTCTGTGGTAAAGGAACAATCAGCGTCAGCAGGCAACGATCCAACACTGCACACAGCCTCTCCTGCTCTGAAAGACTGTTACAAGGGATGGAGCCCGACGTCATGGAGCGGATGGACTCAGCAGCTTTATAGGGATTGTTCCATGCACTAAGGAATGATCTCTCTCTCTCTTTTTGTGTGTATGTATATATATATGTATATATACGTGAAAGAGCGATGGTATATTGAAAATGTGGCATCTGAGCATGACGTGAATGGTATGGAATAAGGGGTGGATACTGTCCTGGGTTCAGCAGTAGCAGTCATTTTTTTCTCCTTCTTAGTAGCTGGTGCAGCGCTGTGTTTTGACTTTCGGCCTGGGAACAGCGCTGATAACACCGATTGTTTTTAGCTGTTGCTCAGAAATGTTTACTCTGACCGAGGACTTTCTGAGTCTAATGCTCTGCCAGGGAAGGGGGGGAAGCCAGGAGGAAGCAGAGACAGGAAACCTGACCCAAACTAGCCAAAGAGGTATTCCATACCACAGCACATCATGTGCAGTATATAAACTGGGGGCTGTTACCCGGAAGGGTTAGATCACTGCTTGGTTGGGCTGGGTATCGTTTGGAGGGTGGTGAGCAGTTGTATTCTCTTCCCTTGTGATTTCCCTTATCATTATTATTGGTGATTGCCCTTAGTCATCGTGTTTGTAGTAAGCGTGGGTAAAGCCCTTCCCAAAACTTCATTTGCGAAGCCAAGCCTTCAATCAATCAATCAATCAATCAATCAATCAATTATTATTTGGTGGTAGCAGTAGTGGTCTTGTTATACCTTAGTTGTTGGACTGTTCTTATCTCAACCCATGGGAGATACATTCTTTTGATTCTCCTCCCCATCCCTCTGGGATCGGGGGGGAGGAAAGAGGGGGAGCAAGCTAGTGGCTGTGTGGTTCTGGGTTGCCAACTGGGCTTCAACCACGACAAGTATCTATACAAAACACATCCCAATTTCCAAATTGATGCTAGCAATATGTAGTTAAATTCATTATAATACATAAATCTGGTATAACTCCTTATATCCAGTGCAGCAGGCAAAGCAACTTAAAGAACAAAAAATATTGAAGAGGATAAAAACAAAACATTGCTTTATCTTGCAATTATTACTCAATAATGAGAAATTAGTAAACATGCAGCACCAAAACAAAAGAAGTAGCGATTTTGCTGAAGCAACTACATAAGTTTATGTGCATAAATGGCCATCCTCCCTAGATCACTTATTGAAATCAGTCTTATAGTGCAGATTCTTTTAAAGGAGATACTGCTCAACAGATGGGCTGGAGAGAGAATTGACAATTTTTTGAATAGAATTTCTCCATACTGAAGCCAGTTTCCACATTTCAAATATGATACTTTTATAAGGAATTGTTTAATCCCTAGATCCCTCAGGCAGCACCAGTCTCACCTCCTTTCTAAGAGATCTGTGGTGTTAATGAGGAAGAAGAGTTTCAAAATGGGGATTTCTCTGCAGAAACGCAGGGGGGTTTTCCAGCTAAATGAAAATGTCTGATAATTTCTGCACCTCAAGAGCTGAGACTTTGTGTGTGTGGGAGGACCTGTGAGGATGTTTGATTCTACTAACAAGGCAAAGTACTTTATGCTGTTGTGATCTCCCAAATTCTTTGCTAATGGTTTGTCATCTCTGTGGGAGGGAGTGGAATAACGACCCTTTCCTGCACTTTGATATGTCAGCCTCTGGTTTTGTAAATGCCAATAGTGCAAGCAAAACTAGCATCATCTGATGACCCTGTACTTCCTTGGACTCTGCTTCTTTTCCACACTGGGAACAACCAAGATGGCTTTGGGAAGAGAAGGCACCTTGCTTCAGATTCTCCCCCGCCTTGTACCATGCAGTCACTGCCAGACATGGGAGAGTGCCCATTGGGCTGTCAGAAGAAACTGGGTTTGCTCCTGTTTTGCACGTGTTGGAATGACTGCCTGCGATGGGGAAGCCAGAAAATAGGTACTCCTGGCCCTTCAGTTCAGGCCATTAGTCCAAACTGCTTTTAGCTCTCGTGAGTTCTGCTGGCCAAAAACCTCTAAAATCAGTTCCATAGCATTGTGACAAACAAAATGTGCTGTACAGCTCAATACAGTCAAAATAAAATCTGTTAGTGCTGCTGTGTTTGGGACCCATTCTTTTGTTTGGGCTGATTTCTTCTCACGGTGCTCCCCAGGCTGCTGGTACTTGCTGCCTCTCCCCTTGAAGGAGGTACACTAGGGATTTCATATTCCTTGTCACAAATCAGAAGGAAGGGTAGGAAACGCAGCAACCTGTGCTATGGCCTCCGACCCAGAGGCCCAACATGTTCTTCCCAGCAAACATGAAGCTGCCTGGGACGCTAGCCTCTTGCAGCCTCGCCCGTAATGACCCAAAAAGGGATTTTTCTTTTCCAGGGAAGGACTCGGACAGGATGCAACAGCTCTTCACTGGCAAGTTTATACCAGATTTTGTCTGATATTTCTACAGTTGTGTTTTGCTCTGCAGAAAGACAGATAGGGACCGTCGTCTTAGATTGATGTGCCAAGCTAGATGTTGGAAAGTCACAGTTCGTGGTGGAGCTGGAAGGAATCTTCTAGAAAGCCTGTCATGAATTTCAAGCACCTAGAGACCTTGTGGTTAAGCAGATGGTCTGGTAAACTGCTACAACAGTGTTCACAGCATTGACATTAGACAGGTGCTGCAGAAACCCTACAGCAGCCTTCCAAATACTTCAAGGGGCTGACAAGAAACCTGAAGCTGTGACTGCCCCATCCACGGCAGTGTTCAAGGGCAGGTTGGACAACGCGGCTTGGAGCATTCTTCACCAGTGGAAGTTGCAGGTAAGGCTGCCCTGGAAAGGGGTTCTACCTGAAGAACCCACACCCAGGCTGGGGATGTGCTGCAGGGTTAGGAGTTGTTAGGGTTTGGGTTAGGGTTAGGGTTGTGACTGGGGATAGGGTTAGGGTTAGGGTAGGGTTAGGGTAGGGTTAGGGTTAGGGTTAGGGTTAGGGTTATCCAATATCTGATTGGATATCTGGATATCCAATATCTGATTCACCCTTTCAGATCTGGGGATGGGGTTTATGTTAAGAATTTTTCCAGAGATCCTCTACAGTAGAAGTGGAGCGGACCGTACCAGAGATTACTGACATCCTTTACAGCAGTGAAGTTAAAGGAACAAGCTGCTTGAATAAATTACTCAAGAATAAAGAAAGCACCAGAGCCAGAGAAGACATGGCAGGTCTAACCTTCACGACCCTTGCTTATGAAATCGCATAATTTGGACTCGTATGATAAATGGAGCTTGGGGCCAGAACATATACCAGGAATTAGTGCAGAATTTAACTAAGATTTTCAGTCGTAGAGACTGATGGGTGTGTGCAGAGTTGCCTAAATCAGGAAAAGGCCTGGATATCCCATTAATTGGAGTCCAATTCCTAACACTGTATCATGGACAAATTTGTGGGAGAACACTAGCAATCTGTACTCAAACGAAAGGTTAAAATTTGGAATAGATAATCCGAATGCAAAAAGAGCCAGGTTTGAATGTTGTTGCTGGGCATCTTCAGCACACAGTGAGATTTGAAGGGTGACACACACATTGCAGTCTCTCCTCACTTTCCTAACTCAAAGTGCATTTGAATCCAACATCTCCGGTGCCTGCTCTCAGCTGAGCACAGCAGAGTAAAGCACGAACGTTTGAACTCTGCTCCCACAGGAAAAGAGCCGGGTTTGAAAGCTGTTGCTGGGAATCTTCAGCACCCAGTGAACTTTGAAGGCTGACACAAATATTGCAGTCTCTCCTCACTTTCCAACCTCAAAGTGCATTTGAATCCAACTTCTCCGGTGCCTGCTCTCAGCTGAGCACTGCAGAGGACAGCACGAACGTTTGAACTCTGCTTCCACAGCCAAAAAGCAAGGAGTGAATGATTCTACTGGGCAACTTCAGCACCCTGTGAGCTTTGAAGTGGGACACACGCATTGCTGTCTCCCCTCACTTTCCTACCTCAAAGTGTAATTGAATCCAACATATTCAGTGCCTGCTATCAGCAGAGCACAGCAGAGTAAAGCACAGAACATTTGCAGTCTGCACACAAAGCAAAAGAGCCAGGAGTGATAGATTCTGCTGGGCATATTAAACACCCAGTGAGCTTTCAATGGTAACACACACTTTCCTGTCTCTCCTCACTTTCCTACTTCAAAGTGCATTTGAATCCAACTTCTCCGGTGCCTGCTATCAGCAGAGAACAGCAGAGTAAAGCACAAACATTTGAAATCTGCTCCCACAGGAAAGGAGACAGGCTTGAAAGTTGTTGCTGGGCATCTTCAGCACAGAGTGAGCTTTGAATGGTGACACACACATTGCTGTCACTCCTCACTTTCCTACCCCAAAGTGCATTTGAATCCAACTTCTCCGGTGCCTGCTCTCAGCTGAGCACAGCAGAGCAAAGCAGGAACGTTTGAACTCTGCTTCCACAGCCAAAAAGCCAGGAGTGAATGATTCTGCTGGCCATCTTCAACACCCAGTGAGCTTTGAAGGGTGACACGCTGTTTTCTGTCTCTCCTCTGTTTCCTACCCCAAAGTGCTTTTGAATCCATCTTCTCCACTGCCTGCTATCAGCAAAGCACAGCAGAGTAAAGCACGAACGTTTGAACACTGCTCCCACAGCAAAAGAGACAGGTTTGAAAGTTGTTGCTGGGCATCTTCAGCACACAGTGAGCTTTGAAGTGTGGCACACGCACTGTTGTCTCTCCTCACTTTCCTACCTCAAAGTGCATTTGAATCCAACTTCTCCGGAGCCTGTTCACAGCTGAGCAGAGCAGCGTAAAGCACGACAGTTTGAATTCTGCTGCGACAGGAAAAGAGCCAGGAGTGAATGATTCTACTGGGCATCTTCAGCACGCAGTGAGCTTTGAACTGTGACAAAGACTTTGCTGTCTCCCCTCACTTTCCTTCCTCAAAAAGTGCTTTTGAAAATAACTTCCCCGGTGCCTGCTCTCGCCTGAGCACAGCAGAGTAAAGCTCGAACGTTTGAACTCTGCTCCCACACCCAAACAGCCACGAGTGAAAGTTGTTGCTGGCCGTCATCAGCACACAGTGAGCTTTGAAGTATGACACACACATTGCTTCCTCTCCTCACTTTTCTGAATCAAAGTGCATTTGAATCCAACTTCTCCGGAGCCTGCTCTCGGCTGAGCACAGCAGAGTAAAGCACGAACGTTTGAACTCTGCTCCTACAGCAAAAGAGCCAGGAGTGAAAGATCTCTCTTGCCATCTTCAGCTCCCAGTGGGCTTTGAAGTGTGACAGTTTGCTGTCTCTCCTCATTTTCCTCCTCAAAGTGCATTTGAATCCAACTTCTCCGGTGCCTGCTCTCAGCTGAGCACAGCAGAGTAAAGCACGAACGTTTGAACTCTGCTCCCACACCCAAACAGCCACGAGTGACAGTTGTTGCTTGCTATCTTCAGCACCCAGTGAGCTTTTCAGTGCTGACACAAACATTGTTGTCTCTCCTCACTTTCCTAACTCAAAGTGCATTTGAATCCAAGTTCTCCGGTGCCTACTCTCGGCTGAGCAGAGCAGAGTAAATCACGAACGTTTGAACTCTGCTCCCACAGCCAAAGAGCCAGGAGTGAAAGATGCTGCTGGGCCTCTTTAGCACACGGTGAGCCTTTCAAGGTTGACACACACATTGCTGTCTCTCCTCACTTTCCTTCCTCAAAGTGCATTTGAATCCAACTTCTCCGGTGCCTGCTGTCGGCTGATCACTGCAGAGGAGAGCACAAACGTTTGAACTCTGCTCCCAAAGACAAAGAGTGCAATATGTTGCTGGGCATCTTCAGCACCCAGTGAGCTTTGAAGGGTGAGCACAAGTGACACACCTCACACATCACCTCAAAGTGCATTTGAATCCAACATCTCCAGTGACGGCTCTCGGCTGAGCACAGCAGAGCAAAGCAGGAACTTTTGAACTCTGCACCCACAGAAAAAGAGCCAGGCTTGAAAGTTGTTTCTGGGCATCTTCAGCACACAAGATCTTCGAAGAGTCACACACATATTGCTGTCTCTCCTCATTTTCCTTCCGCAAAGTGCATTTGAATCCAAATTCTCCAGTGCCTGCTCTCAGCTGAGCACAGCAGAGCAAAGCAGGAACGTTTGAACTCTGCTCCCACAGCCAAAGAGCCAGGTGCGAATGATCCTGCTAGGCAGCTTCATTCAGTGAGCTTCGCAAGGGTGAAACACACATTGCTGTATCTCCTCACTTGCCTACCTCAAAGTGCATTTGAATCCCCCCCGAAGAGAGAGAGCATGCCCTTCTGGGTAGCTCCCAGTTGCCTCCCTGGGCATGACAATGTTCCTGTGGTGCACATGAAGAATTTGCTGGGGGAAACAGTCTGGCTTATTCCTGCTTCTGGTAAAGGCAAACCCACTTGTGGGATTGCTTTTGCTCACCCGGATATACTTGGTGGGTAATGCAGGAAGATGGGGAAGTCTGATGTATACCTCAAGGGGATTTGATTTCAGGGGAAAACTGCCACTGAACTCAATTGTATGCTGTTGCCTGCTATGTAGCACTTTTATAGCCCACCAGCTAGATGTCTTCAGGTCACCAGCAGCTGGCCCTGACTTCCCTCCAACCATCATCCCAACAAAGAATGAACTTTGATGAAACCAGATGAGTTCTGTGGTAAAGGAACAATCAGCGTCAGCAGGCAACGATCCAACACTGCACACAGCCTCTCCTGCTCTGAAAGACTGTTACAAGGGATGGAGCCCGACGTCATGGAGCGGATGGACTCAGCAGCTTTATAGGGATTGTTCCATGCACTAAGGAATGATCTCTCTCTCTCTTTTTGTGTGTATGTATATATATATGTATATATACGTGAAAGAGCGATGGTATATTGAAAATGTGGCATCTGAGCATGACGTGAATGGTATGGAATAAGGGGTGGATACTGTCCTGGGTTCAGCAGTAGCAGTCATTTTTTTCTCCTTCTTAGTAGCTGGTGCAGCGCTGTGTTTTGACTTTCGGCCTGGGAACAGCGCTGATAACACCGATTGTTTTTAGCTGTTGCTCAGAAATGTTTACTCTGACCGAGGACTTTCTGAGTCTAATGCTCTGCCAGGGAAGGGGGGGAAGCCAGGAGGAAGCAGAGACAGGAAACCTGACCCAAACTAGCCAAAGAGGTATTCCATACCACAGCACATCATGTGCAGTATATAAACTGGGGGCTGTTACCCGGAAGGGTTAGATCACTGCTTGGTTGGGCTGGGTATCGTTTGGAGGGTGGTGAGCAGTTGTATTCTCTTCCCTTGTGATTTCCCTTATCATTATTATTGGTGATTGCCCTTAGTCATCGTGTTTGTAGTAAGCGTGGGTAAAGCCCTTCCCAAAACTTCATTTGCGAAGCCAAGCCTTCAATCAATCAATCAATCAATCAATCAATCAATCAATCAATTATTATTTGGTGGTAGCAGTAGTGGTCTTGTTATACCTTAGTTGTTGGACTGTTCTTATCTCAACCCATGGGAGATACATTCTTTTGATTCTCCTCCCCATCCCTCTGGGATCGGGGGGGAGGAAAGAGGGGGAGCAAGCTAGTGGCTGTGTGGTTCTGGGTTGCCAACTGGGCTTCAACCACGACAAGTATCTATACAAAACACATCCCAATTTCCAAATTGATGCTAGCAATATGTAGTTAAATTCATTATAATACATAAATCTGGTATAACTCCTTATATCCAGTGCAGCAGGCAAAGCAACTTAAAGAACAAAAAATATTGAAGAGGATAAAAACAAAACATTGCTTTATCTTGCAATTATTACTCAATAATGAGAAATTAGTAAACATGCAGCACCAAAACAAAAGAAGTAGCGATTTTGCTGAAGCAACTACATAAGTTTATGTGCATAAATGGCCATCCTCCCTAGATCACTTATTGAAATCAGTCTTATAGTGCAGATTCTTTTAAAGGAGATACTGCTCAACAGATGGGCTGGAGAGAGAATTGACAATTTTTTGAATAGAATTTCTCCATACTGAAGCCAGTTTCCACATTTCAAATATGATACTTTTATAAGGAATTGTTTAATCCCTAGATCCCTCAGGCAGCACCAGTCTCACCTCCTTTCTAAGAGATCTGTGGTGTTAATGAGGAAGAAGAGTTTCAAAATGGGGATTTCTCTGCAGAAACGCAGGGGGGTTTTCCAGCTAAATGAAAATGTCTGATAATTTCTGCACCTCAAGAGCTGAGACTTTGTGTGTGTGGGAGGACCTGTGAGGATGTTTGATTCTACTAACAAGGCAAAGTACTTTATGCTGTTGTGATCTCCCAAATTCTTTGCTAATGGTTTGTCATCTCTGTGGGAGGGAGTGGAATAACGACCCTTTCCTGCACTTTGATATGTCAGCCTCTGGTTTTGTAAATGCCAATAGTGCAAGCAAAACTAGCATCATCTGATGACCCTGTACTTCCTTGGACTCTGCTTCTTTTCCACACTGGGAACAACCAAGATGGCTTTGGGAAGAGAAGGCACCTTGCTTCAGATTCTCCCCCGCCTTGTACCATGCAGTCACTGCCAGACATGGGAGAGTGCCCATTGGGCTGTCAGAAGAAACTGGGTTTGCTCCTGTTTTGCACGTGTTGGAATGACTGCCTGCGATGGGGAAGCCAGAAAATAGGTACTCCTGGCCCTTCAGTTCAGGCCATTAGTCCAAACTGCTTTTAGCTCTCGTGAGTTCTGCTGGCCAAAAACCTCTAAAATCAGTTCCATAGCATTGTGACAAACAAAATGTGCTGTACAGCTCAATACAGTCAAAATAAAATCTGTTAGTGCTGCTGTGTTTGGGACCCATTCTTTTGTTTGGGCTGATTTCTTCTCACGGTGCTCCCCAGGCTGCTGGTACTTGCTGCCTCTCCCCTTGAAGGAGGTACACTAGGGATTTCATATTCCTTGTCACAAATCAGAAGGAAGGGTAGGAAACGCAGCAACCTGTGCTATGGCCTCCGACCCAGAGGCCCAACATGTTCTTCCCAGCAAACATGAAGCTGCCTGGGACGCTAGCCTCTTGCAGCCTCGCCCGTAATGACCCAAAAAGGGATTTTTCTTTTCCAGGGAAGGACTCGGACAGGATGCAACAGCTCTTCACTGGCAAGTTTATACCAGATTTTGTCTGATATTTCTACAGTTGTGTTTTGCTCTGCAGAAAGACAGATAGGGACCGTCGTCTTAGATTGATGTGCCAAGCTAGATGTTGGAAAGTCACAGTTCGTGGTGGAGCTGGAAGGAATCTTCTAGAAAGCCTGTCATGAATTTCAAGCACCTAGAGACCTTGTGGTTAAGCAGATGGTCTGGTAAACTGCTACAACAGTGTTCACAGCATTGACATTAGACAGGTGCTGCAGAAACCCTACAGCAGCCTTCCAAATACTTCAAGGGGCTGACAAGAAACCTGAAGCTGTGACTGCCCCATCCACGGCAGTGTTCAAGGGCAGGTTGGACAACGCGGCTTGGAGCATTCTTCACCAGTGGAAGTTGCAGGTAAGGCTGCCCTGGAAAGGGGTTCTACCTGAAGAACCCACGCCCAGGCTGGGGATGTGCTGCAGGGTTAGGAGTTGTTAGGGTTTGGGTTAGGGTTAGGGTTGTGACTGGGGATAGGGTTAGGGTTAGGGTAGGGTTAGGGTAGGGTTAGGGTTAGGGTTAGGGTTAGGGTTATCCAATATCTGATTGGATATCTGGATATCCAATATCTGATTCACCCTTTCAGATCTGGGGATGGGGTTTATGTTAAGAATTTTTCCAGAGATCCTCTACAGTAGAAGTGGAGCGGACCGTACCAGAGATTACTGACATCCTTTACAGCAGTGAAGTTAAAGGAACAAGCTGCTTGAATAAATTACTCAAGAATAAAGAAAGCACCAGAGCCAGAGAAGACATGGCAGGTCTAACCTTCACGACCCTTGCTTATGAAATCGCATAATTTGGACTCGTATGATAAATGGAGCTTGGGGCCAGAACATATACCAGGAATTAGTGCAGAATTTAACTAAGATTTTCAGTCGTAGAGACTGATGGGTGTGTGCAGAGTTGCCTAAATCAGGAAAAGGCCTGGATATCCCATTAATTGGAGTCCAATTCCTAACACTGTATCATGGACAAATTTGTGGGAGAACACTAGCAATCTGTACTCAAACGAAAGGTTAAAATTTGGAATAGATAATCCGAATGCAAAAAGAGCCAGGTTTGAATGTTGTTGCTGGGCATCTTCAGCACAGAGTGAGCTTTGAATGGTGACACACACATTGCTGTCACTCCTCACTTTCCTACCTCAAAGTGCATTTGAATCCAACATCTCCGGTGCCTGCTCTCAGCTGAGCACAGCAGAGTAAAGCACGAACGTTTGAACTCTGCTCCCACAGGAAAAGAGCCGGGTTTGAAAGCTGTTGCTGGGAATCTTCAGCACCCAGTGAACTTTGAAGGCTGACACAAATATTGCAGTCTCTCCTCACTTTCCAACCTCAAAGTGCATTTGAATCCAACTTCTCCGGTGCCTGCTCTCAGCTGAGCACTGCAGAGGACAGCACGAACGTTTGAACTCTGCTTCCACAGCCAAAAAGCAAGGAGTGAATGATTCTACTGGGCATCTTCAGCACCCTGTGAGCTTTGAAGTGGGACACACGCATTGCTGTCTCTCCTCACTTTCCTACCTCAAAGTGTAATTGAATCCAACATATTCAGAGCCTACTATCAGCAGAGCACAGCAGAGTAAAGCACAGAACATTTGCAGTCTGCACACAAAGCAAAAGAGCCAGGAGTGATAGATTCTGCTGGGCATATTCAACACCCAGTGAGCTTTCAATGGTAACACACACTTTCCTGTCTCTCCTCACTTTCCTACTTCAAAGTGCATTTGAATGCAACTTCTCCGGTGCCTGCTATCAGCAGAGAACAGCAGAGTAAAGCACAAACATTTGAAATCTGCTCCCACAGGAAAGGAGACAGGCTTGAAAGTTGTTGCTGGGCATCTTCAGCGCAGAGTGAGCTTTGAATGGTGACACACACATTGCTGTCACTCCTCACTTTCCTACCCCAAAGTGCTTTTATATCCCCATTCTCCACTGCCTGCTATCGTCTGTGCACAGCAGAGTGAAGCACGAACGATTGAATTCTGCTCCCTCAGGAAAAGAGCCAGGAGTGAATGAGTCTACTGGGCATCTTCAGCACCCAGTGAGCTTTGAAGGGCAACACACGCATTGCTGTCTCTCCTCACTTTCTTACCTCAAATTGCATTTGAATCCACCTTCTCCAATGCCTGCTCTCGGCTGAACACAGCAGAGCATAAAGCACGAAAGTTTGAACTCTGCTCCCACAGCCAAAGAGCCAGGAGTGAAAGATGCTACTTTGCCTCTTTAGTACACGGTGAGCTTTGAAGGGTGACACACAGATCGCTGTCTCTCCTCACTTTCCTACATCAAAGTGCATTTGAATCCAACATCTCCGGTGCCTGCTCTCGGCTGAGCACAGCAGAGTAAATCTCGACGTTTGAACTCTGCTCCCACAGGAAAAGAGACAGGTCTGAAAGTTGTTGCTGGCCGTCATCAGCACACAGTGAGCTTTGAAGTATGACAAACACATTGCTTTCTCTCCTCACTTTTCTAACTCAAAGTGCATTTGAATCCAACTTCTCCGGTGCCTGCTCTCTGCTGAGCACAGCAGAATAAAGCACGAACGTTTGAAGTCTGCTCCTACAGCAAAAGAGCCGGGAGTGAATGATTCTACTGGGCATCTTCAGCACGCAGTGAGCTTTGAACTGTGACAAAGACTTTGCTGTCTCCCCTCACTTTCCTTCCTCAAAAAGTGCTTTTGAAAATAACTTCCCCGGTGCCTGCTCTCGCCTGAGCACAGCAGAGTAAAGCTCGAACGTTTGAACTCTGCTCCCACACCCAAACAGCCACGAGTGAAAGTTGTTGCTGGCCGTCATCAGCACACAGTGAGCTTTGAAGTATGACACACACATTGCTTCCTCTCCTCACTTTTCTGAATCAAAGTGCATTTGAATCCAACTTCTCCGGCGCCTGCTCTCGGCTGAGCACAGCAGAGTAAAGCACGAACGTTTGAACTCTGCTCCTACAGCAAAAGAGCCAGGAGTGAAAGATCTCTCTGGCCATCTTCAGCTCGCAGTGGGCTTTGAAGTGTGACAGTTTGCTGTCTCTCCTCATTTTCCTCCTCAAAGTGCATTTGAATCCAACTTCTCCGGTGCCTGCTCTCAGCTGAGCACAGCAGAGTAAAGCACGAACGTTTGAACTCTGCTCCCACACCCAAACAGCCACGAGTGACAGTTGTTGCTTGCTATCTTCAGCACCCAGTGAGCTTTTCAGTGCTGACACAAACATTGTTGTCTCTCCTCACTTTCCTAACTCAAAGTGCATTTGAATCCAAGTTCTCCGGTGCCTACTCTCGGCTGAGCAGAGCAGAGTAAATCACGAACGTTTGAACTCTGCTCCCACAGCCAAAGAGCCAGGAGTGAATGATGCTGCTGGGCCTCTTTAGCACACGGTGAGCCTTTCAAGGCTGACACACACATTGCTGTCTCTCCTCACTTTCTTTCCTCAAAGTGCATTTGAATCCAACTTCTCCGGTGCCTGCTGTCGGCTGATCACTGGAGAGGAGAGCACAAACGTTTGAACTCTGCTCCCAAAGACAAAGAGTGCAATATGTTGCTGGGCATCTTCAGCACCCAGTGAGCTTTGAAGGGTGAGCACAAGTGACACACCTCACACATCACCTCAAAGTGCATTTGAATCCAACATCTCCAGTGACGGCTCTCGGCTGAGCACAGCAGAGCAAAGCAGGAACTTTTGAACTCTGCACCCACAGAAAAAGAGCCAGGCTTGAAAGTTGTTTCTGGGCATCTTCAGCACACAAGATCTTCGAAGAGTCACACACATATTGCTGTCTCTCCTCATTTTCCTTCCGCAAAGTGCATTTGAATCCAAATTCTCCAGTGCCTGCTCTCAGCTGAGCACAGCAGAGCAAAGCAGGAACGTTTGAACTCTGCTCCCACAGCCAAAGAGCCAGGTGCGAATGATCCTGCTAGGCAGCTTCATTCAGTGAGCTTCGCAAGGGTGAAACACACATTGCTGTATCTCCTCACTTGCCTACCTCAAAGTGCATTTGAATCCCCCCCGAAGAGAGAGAGCATGCCCTTCTGGGTAGCTCCCAGTTGCCTCCCTGGGCATGACAATGTTCCTGTGGTGCACATGAAGAATTTGCTGGGGGAAACAGTCTGGCTTATTCCTGCTTCTGGTAAAGGCAAACCCACTTGTGGGATTGCTTTTGCTCACCCGGATATACTTGGTGGGTAATGCAGGAAGATGGGGAAGTCTGATGTATACCTCAAGGGGATTTGATTTCAGGGGAAAACTGCCACTGAACTCAATTGTATGCTGTTGCCTGCTATGTAGCACTTTTATAGCCCACCAGCTAGATGTCTTCAGGTCACCAGCAGCTGGCCCTGACTTCCCTCCAACCATCATCCCAACAAAGAATGAACTTTGATGAAACCAGATGAGTTCTGTGGTAAAGGAACAATCAGCGTCAGCAGGCAACGATCCAACACTGCACACAGCCTCTCCTGCTCTGAAAGACTGTTACAAGGGATGGAGCCCGACGTCATGGAGCGGATGGACTCAGCAGCTTTATAGGGATTGTTCCATGCACTAAGGAATGATCTCTCTCTCTCTTTTTGTGTGTATGTATATATATATGTATATATACGTGATAAGAGCGATGGTATATTGAAAATGTGGCATCTGAGCATGACGTGAATGGTATGGAATAAGGGGTGGATACTGTCCTGGGTTCAGCAGTAGCAGTCATTTTTTTCTCCTTCTTAGTAGCTGGTGCAGCGCTGTGTTTTGACTTTCGGCCTGGGAACAGCGCTGATAACACCGATTGTTTTTAGCTGTTGCTCAGAAATGTTTACTCTGACCGAGGACTTTCTGAGTCTAATGCTCTGCCAGGGAAGGGGGGGAAGCCAGGAGGAAGCAGAGACAGGAAACCTGACCCAAACTAGCCAAAGAGGTATTCCATACCACAGCACATCATGTGCAGTATATAAACTGGGGGCTGTTACCCGGAAGGGTTAGATCACTGCTTGGTTGGGCTGGGTATCGTTTGGAGGGTGGTGAGCAGTTGTATTCTCTTCCCTTGTGATTTCCCTTATCATTATTATTGGTGATTGCCCTTAGTCATCGTGTTTGTAGTAAGCGTGGGTAAAGCCCTTCCCAAAACTTCATTTGCGAAGCCAAGCCTTCAATCAATCAATCAATCAATCAATCAATCAATTATTATTTGGTGGTAGCAGTAGTGGTCTTGTTATACCTTAGTTATTGGACTGTTCTTATCTCAACCCATGGGAGATACATTCTTTTGATTCTCCTCCCCATCCCTCTGGGATCGGGGGGGAGGAAAGAGGGGGAGCAAGCTAGTGGCTGTGTGGTTCTGGGTTGCCAACTGGGCTTCAACCACGACAAGTATCTATACAAAACACATCCCAATTTCCAAATTGATGCTAGCAATATGTAGTTAAATTCATTATAATACATAAATCTGGTATAACTCCTTATATCCAGTGCAGCAGGCAAAGCAACTTAAAGAACAAAAAATATTGAAGAGGATAAAAACAAAACATTGCTTTATCTTGCAATTATTACTCAATAATGAGAAATTAGTAAACATGCAGCACCAAAACAAAAGAAGTAGCGATTTTGCTGAAGCAACTACATAAGTTTATGTGCATAAATGGCCATCCTCCCTAGATCACTTATTGAAATCAGTCTTATAGTGCAGATTCTTTTAAAGGAGATAATGCTCAACAGATGGGCTGGAGAGAGAATTGACAATTTTTTGAATAGAATTTCTCCATACTGAAGCCAGTTTCCACATTTCAAATATGATACTTTTATAAGGAATTGTTTAATCCCTAGATCCCTCAGGCAGCACCAGTCTCACCTCCTTTCTAAGAGATCTGTGGTGTTAATGAGGAAGAAGAGTTTCAAAATGGGGATTTCTCTGCAGAAACGCAGGGGGGTTTTCCAGCTAAATGAAAATGTCTGATAATTTCTGCACCTCAAGAGCTGAGACTTTGTGTGTGTGGGAGGACCTGTGAGGATGTTTGATTCTACTAACAAGGCAAAGTACTTTATGCTGTTGTGATCTCCCAAATTCTTTGCTAATGGTTTGTCATCTCTGTGGGAGGGAGTGGAATAACGACCCTTTCCTGCACTTTGATATGTCAGCCTCTGGTTTTGTAAATGCCAATAGTGCAAGCAAAACTAGCATCATCTGATGACCCTGTACTTCCTTGGACTCTGCTTCTTTTCCACACTGGGAACAACCAAGATGGCTTTGGGAAGAGAAGGCACCTTGCTTCAGATTCTCCCCCGCCTTGTACCATGCAGTCACTGCCAGACATGGGAGAGTGCCCATTGGGCTGTCAGAAGAAACTGGGTTTGCTCCTGTTTTGCACGTGTTGGAATGACTGCCTGCGATGGGGAAGCCAGAAAATAGGTACTCCTGGCCCTTCAGTTCAGGCCATTAGTCCAAACTGCTTTTAGCTCTCGTGAGTTCTGCTGGCCAAAAACCTCTAAAATCAGTTCCATGGCATTGTGACAAACAAAATGTGCTGTACAGCTCAATACAGTCAAAATAAAATCTGTTAGTGCTGCTGTGTTTGGGACCCATTCTTTTGTTTGGGCTGATTTCTTCTCACGGTGCTCCCCAGGCTGCTGGTACTTGCTGCCTCTCCCCTTGAAGGAGGTACACTAGGGATTTCATATTCCTTGTCACAAATCAGAAGGAAGGGTAGGAAACGCAGCAACCTGTGCTATGGCCTCCGACCCAGAGCCCCAACATGCTCTTCCCAGCAAACATGAAGCTGCCTGGGACGCTAGCCTCTTGCAGCCTCGCCCGTAATGACCCAAAAAGGGATTTTTCTTTTCCAGGGAAGGACTCGGACAGGATGCAACAGCTCTTCACTGGCAAGTTTATACCAGATTTTGTCTGATATTTCTACAGTTGTGTTTTGCTCTGCAGAAAGACAGATAGGGACCGTCGTCTTAGATTGATGTGCCAAGCTAGATGTTGGAAAGTCACAGTTCGTGGTGGAGCTGGAAGGAATCTTCTAGAAAGCCTGTCATGAATTTCAAGCACCTAGAGACCTTGTGGTTAAGCAGATGGTCTGGTAAACTGCTACAACAGTGTTCACAGCATTGACATTAGACAGGTGCTGCAGAAACCCTACAGCAGCCTTCCAAATACTTCAAGGGGCTGACAAGAAACCTGAAGCTGTGACTGCCCCATCCACGGCAGTGTTCAAGGGCAGGTTGGACAACGCGGCTTGGAGCATTCTTCACCAGTGGAAGTTGCAGGTAAGGCTGCCCTGGAAAGGGGTTCTACCTGAAGAACCCACGCCCAGGCTGGGGATGTGCTGCAGGGTTAGGAGTTGTTAGGGTTTGGGTTAGGGTTAGGGTTGTGACTGGGGATAGGGTTAGGGTTAGGGTAGGGTTAGGGTAGGGTTAGGGTTAGGGTTAGGGTTAGGGTTATCCAATATCTGATTGGATATCTGGATATCCAATATCTGATTCACCCTTTCAGATCTGGGGATGGGGTTTATGTTAAGAATTTTTCCAGAGATCCTCTACAGTAGAAGTGGAGCGGACCGTACCAGAGATTACTGACATCCTTTACAGCAGTGATGTTAAAGGAACAAGCTGCTTGAATAAATTACTCAAGAATAAAGAAAGCACCAGAGCCAGAGAAGACATGGCAGGTCTAACCTTCACGACCCTTGCTTATGAAATCGCATAATTTGGACTCGTATGATAAATGGAGCTTGGGGCCAGAACATATACCAGGAATTAGTGCAGAATTTAACTAAGATTTTCAGTCGTAGAGACTGATGGGTGTGTGCAGAGTTGCCTAAATCAGGAAAAGGCCTGGATATCCCATTAATTGGAGTCCAATTCCTAACACTGTATCATGGACAAATTTGTGGGAGAACACTAGCAATCTGTACTCAAACGAAAGGTTAAAATTTGGAATAGATAATCCGAATGCAAAAAGAGCCAGGTTTGAATGTTGTTGCTGGGCATCTTCAGCACACAGTGAGATTTGAAGGGTGACACACACATTGCAGTCTCTCCTCACTTTCCTACCTCAAAGTGCATTTGAATCCAACATCTCCGGTGCCTGCTCTCAGCTGAGCACAGCAGAGTAAAGCACGAACGTTTGAACTCTGCTCCCACAGGAAAAGAGCCGGGTTTGAAAGCTGTTGCTGGGAATCTTCAGCACCCAGTGAACTTTGAAGGCTGACACAAATATTGCAGTCTCTCCTCACTTTCCAACCTCAAAGTGCATTTGAATCCAACTTCTCCGGTGCCTGCTCTCAGCTGAGCACTGCAGAGGACAGCACGAACGTTTGAACTCTGCTTCCACAGCCAAAAAGCAAGGAGTGAATGATTCTACTGGGCAACTTCAGCACCCTGTGAGCTTTGAAGTGGGACACACGCATTGCTGTCTCTCCTCACTTTCCTACCTCAAAGTGTAACTGAATCCAACATATTCAGAGCCTACTATCAGCAGAGCACAGCAGCGTAAAGCACAGAACATTTGCAGTCTGCACACAAAGCAAAAGAGCCAGGAGTGATAGATTCTGCTGGGCATATTCAACACCCAGTGAGCTTTCAATGGTAACACACACTTTCCTGTCTCTCCTCACTTTCCTACTTCAAAGTGCATTTGAATGCAACTTCTCCGGTGCCTGCTATCAGCAGAGAACAGCAGAGTAAAGCACAAACATTTGAAATCTGCTCCCACAGGAAAGGAGACAGGCTTGAAAGTTGTTGCTGGGCATCTTCAGCACAGAGTGAGCTTTGAATGGTGACACACACATTGCTGTCACTCCTCACTTTCCTACCCCAAAGTGCTTTTATATCCCCATTCTCCACTGCCTGCTATCGTCTGTGCACAGCAGAGTGAAGCACGAACGATTGAATTCTGCTCCCTCAGGAAAAGAGCCAGGAGTGAATGAGTCTTCTGGGCATCTTCAGCACCCAGTGAGCTTTGAAGGGCAACACACGCATTGCTGTCTCTCCTCACTTTCTTACCTCAAATTGCATTTGAATCCACCTTCTCCAATGCCTGCTCTCGGCTGAACACAGCAGAGCATAAAGCACGAAAGTTTGAACTCTGCTCCCACAGCCAAAGAGCCAGGAGTGAAAGATGCTGCTGGGCCTCTTTAGTACACGGTGAGCTTTGAAGGGTGACACACAGATCGCTGTCTCTCCTCACTTTCCTACATCAAAGTGCATTTGAATCCAACTTCTCCGGTGCCTGCTGTCGGCTGATCACTGGAGAGGAGAGCACAAACGTTTGAACTCTGCTCCCAAAGACAAAGAGTGCAATATGTTGCTGGGCATCTTCAGCACCCAGTGAGCTTTGAAGGGTGAGCACAAGTGACACACCTCACACATCACCTCAAAGTGCATTTGAATCCAACATCTCCAGTGACGGCTCTCGGCTGAGCACAGCAGAGCAAAGCAGGAACTTTTGAACTCTGCACCCACAGAAAAAGAGCCAGGCTTGAAAGTTGTTTCTGGGCATCTTCAGCACACAAGATCTTCGAAGAGTCACACACATATTGCTGTCTCTCCTCATTTTCCTTCCGCAAAGTGCATTTGAATCCAAATTCTCCAGTGCCTGCTCTCAGCTGAGCACAGCAGAGCAAAGCAGGAACGTTTGAACTCTGCTCCCACAGCCAAAGAGCCAGGTGCGAATGATCCTGCTAGGCAGCTTCATTCAGTGAGCTTCGCAAGGGTGAAACACACATTGCTGTATCTCCTCACTTGCCTACCTCAAAGTGCATTTGAATCCCCCCCGAAGAGAGAGAGCATGCCCTTCTGGGTAGCTCCCAGTTGCCTCCCTGGGCATGACAATGTTCCTGTGGTGCACATGAAGAATTTGCTGGGGGAAACAGTCTGGCTTATTCCTGCTTCTGGTAAAGGCAAACCCACTTGTGGGATTGCTTTTGCTCACCCGGATATACTTGGTGGGTAATGCAGGAAGATGGGGAAGTCTGATGTATACCTCAAGGGGATTTGATTTCAGGGGAAAACTGCCACTGAACTCAATTGTATGCTGTTGCCTGCTATGTAGCACTTTTATAGCCCACCAGCTAGATGTCTTCAGGTCACCAGCAGCTGGCCCTGACTTCCCTCCAACCATCATCCCAACAAAGAATGAACTTTGATGAAACCAGATGAGTTCTGTGGTAAAGGAACAATCAGCGTCAGCAGGCAACGATCCAACACTGCACACAGCCTCTCCTGCTCTGAAAGACTGTTACAAGGGATGGAGCCCGACGTCATGGAGCGGATGGACTCAGCAGCTTTATAGGGATTGTTCCATGCACTAAGGAATGATCTCTCTCTCTCTTTTTGTGTGTATGTATATATATATGTATATATACGTGATAAGAGCGATGGTATATTGAAAATGTGGCATCTGAGCATGACGTGAATGGTATGGAATAAGGGGTGGATACTGTCCTGGGTTCAGCAGTAGCAGTCATTTTTTTCTCCTTCTTAGTAGCTGGTGCAGCGCTGTGTTTTGACTTTCGGCCTGGGAACAGCGCTGATAACACCGATTGTTTTTAGCTGTTGCTCAGAAATGTTTACTCTGACCGAGGACTTTCTGAGTCTAATGCTCTGCCAGGGAAGGGGGGGAAGCCAGGAGGAAGCAGAGACAGGAAACCTGACCCAAACTAGCCAAAGAGGTATTCCATACCACAGCACATCATGTGCAGTATATAAACTGGGGGCTGTTACCCGGAAGGGTTAGATCACTGCTTGGTTGGGCTGGGTATCGTTTGGAGGGTGGTGAGCAGTTGTATTCTCTTCCCTTGTGATTTCCCTTATCATTATTATTGGTGATTGCCCTTAGTCATCGTGTTTGTAGTAAGCGTGGGTAAAGCCCTTCCCAAAACTTCATTTGCGAAGCCAAGCCTTCAATCAATCAATCAATCAATCAATCAATCAATTATTATTTGGTGGTAGCAGTAGTGGTCTTGTTATACCTTAGTTATTGGACTGTTCTTATCTCAACCCATGGGAGATACATTCTTTTGATTCTCCTCCCCATCCCTCTGGGATCGGGGGGGAGGAAAGAGGGGGAGCAAGCTAGTGGCTGTGTGGTTCTGGGTTGCCAACTGGGCTTCAACCACGACAAGTATCTATACAAAACACATCCCAATTTCCAAATTGATGCTAGCAATATGTAGTTAAATTCATTATAATACATAAATCTGGTATAACTCCTTATATCCAGTGCAGCAGGCAAAGCAACTTAAAGAACAAAAAATATTGAAGAGGATAAAAACAAAACATTGCTTTATCTTGCAATTATTACTCAATAATGAGAAATTAGTAAACATGCAGCACCAAAACAAAAGAAGTAGCGATTTTGCTGAAGCAACTACATAAGTTTATGTGCATAAATGGCCATCCTCCCTAGATCACTTATTGAAATCAGTCTTATAGTGCAGATTCTTTTAAAGGAGATACTGCTCAACAGATGGGCTGGAGAGAGAATTGACAATTTTTTGAATAGAATTTCTCCATACTGAAGCCAGTTTCCACATTTCAAATATGATACTTTTATAAGGAATTGTTTAATCCCTAGATCCCTCAGGCAGCACCAGTCTCACCTCCTTTCTAAGAGATCTGTGGTGTTAATGAGGAAGAAGAGTTTCAAAATGGGGATTTCTCTGCAGAAACGCAGGGGGGTTTTCCAGCTAAATGAAAATGTCTGATAATTTCTGCACCTCAAGAGCTGAGACTTTGTGTGTGTGGGAGGACCTGTGAGGATGTTTGATTCTACTAACAAGGCAAAGTACTTTATGCTGTTGTGATCTCCCAAATTCTTTGCTAATGGTTTGTCATCTCTGTGGGAGGGAGTGGAATAACGACCCTTTCCTGCACTTTGATATGTCAGCCTCTGGTTTTGTAAATGCCAATAGTGCAAGCAAAACTAGCATCATCTGATGACCCTGTACTTCCTTGGACTCTGCTTCTTTTCCACACTGGGAACAACCAAGATGGCTTTGGGAAGAGAAGGCACCTTGCTTCAGATTCTCCCCCGCCTTGTACCATGCAGTCACTGCCAGACATGGGAGAGTGCCCATTGGGCTGTCAGAAGAAACTGGGTTTGCTCCTGTTTTGCACGTGTTGGAATGACTGCCTGCGATGGGGAAGCCAGAAAATAGGTACTCCTGGCCCTTCAGTTCAGGCCATTAGTCCAAACTGCTTTTAGCTCTCGTGAGTTCTGCTGGCCAAAAACCTCTAAAATCAGTTCCATGGCATTGTGACAAACAAAATGTGCTGTACAGCTCAATACAGTCAAAATAAAATCTGTTAGTGCTGCTGTGTTTGGGACCCATTCTTTTGTTTGGGCTGATTTCTTCTCACGGTGCTCCCCAGGCTGCTGGTACTTGCTGCCTCTCCCCTTGAAGGAGGTACACTAGGGATTTCATATTCCTTGTCACAAATCAGAAGGAAGGGTAGGAAACGCAGCAACCTGTGCTATGGCCTCCGACCCAGAGCCCCAACATGCTCTTCCCAGCAAACATGAAGCTGCCTGGGACGCTAGCCTCTTGCAGCCTCGCCCGTAATGACCCAAAAAGGGATTTTTCTTTTCCAGGGAAGGACTCGGACAGGATGCAACAGCTCTTCACTGGCAAGTTTATACCAGATTTTGTCTGATATTTCTACAGTTGTGTTTTGCTCTGCAGAAAGACAGATAGGGACCGTCGTCTTAGATTGATGTGCCAAGCTAGATGTTGGAAAGTCACAGTTCGTGGTGGAGCTGGAAGGAATCTTCTAGAAAGCCTGTCATGAATTTCAAGCACCTAGAGACCTTGTGGTTAAGCAGATGGTCTGGTAAACTGCTACAACAGTGTTCACAGCATTGACATTAGACAGGTGCTGCAGAAACCCTACAGCAGCCTTCCAAATACTTCAAGGGGCTGACAAGAAACCTGAAGCTGTGACTGCCCCATCCACGGCAGTGTTCAAGGGCAGGTTGGACAACGCGGCTTGGAGCATTCTTCACCAGTGGAAGTTGCAGGTAAGGCTGCCCTGGAAAGGGGTTCTACCTGAAGAACCCACGCCCAGGCTGGGGATGTGCTGCAGGGTTAGGAGTTGTTAGGGTTTGGGTTAGGGTTAGGGTTGTGACTGGGGATAGGGTTAGGGTTAGGGTAGGGTTAGGGTAGGGTTAGGGTTAGGGTTAGGGTTAGGGTTATCCAATATCTGATTGGATATCTGGATATCCAATATCTGATTCACCCTTTCAGATCTGGGGATGGGGTTTATGTTAAGAATTTTTCCAGAGATCCTCTACAGTAGAAGTGGAGCGGACCGTACCAGAGATTACTGACATCCTTTACAGCAGTGAAGTTAAAGGAACAAGCTGCTTGAATAAATTACTCAAGAATAAAGAAAGCACCAGAGCCAGAGAAGACATGGCAGGTCTAACCTTCACGACCCTTGCTTATGAAATCGCATAATTTGGACTCGTATGATAAATGGAGCTTGGGGCCAGAACATATACCAGGAATTAGTGCAGAATTTAACTAAGATTTTCAGTCGTAGAGACTGATGGGTGTGTGCAGAGTTGCCTAAATCAGGAAAAGGCCTGGATATCCCATTAATTGGAGTCCAATTCCTAACACTGTATCATGGACAAATTTGTGGGAGAACACTAGCAATCTGTACTCAAACGAAAGGTTAAAATTTGGAATAGATAATCCGAATGCAAAAAGAGCCAGGTTTGAATGTTGTTGCTGGGCATCTTCAGCACACAGTGAGATTTGAAGGGTGACACACACATTGCAGTCTCTCCTCACTTTCCTACCTCAAAGTGCATTTGAATCCAACATCTCCGGTGCCTGCTCTCAGCTGAGCACAGCAGAGTAAAGCACGAACGTTTGAACTCTGCTCCCACAGGAAAAGAGCCGGGTTTGAAAGCTGTTGCTGGGAATCTTCAGCACCCAGTGAACTTTGAAGGCTGACACAAATATTGCAGTCTCTCCTCACTTTCCAACCTCAAAGTGCATTTGAATCCAACTTCTCCGGTGCCTGCTCTCAGCTGAGCACTGCAGAGGACAGCACGAACGTTTGAACTCTGCTTCCACAGCCAAAAAGCAAGGAGTGAATGATTCTACTGGGCAACTTCAGCACCCTGTGAGCTTTGAAGTGGGACACACGCATTGCTGTCTCTCCTCACTTTCCTACCTCAAAGTGTAACTGAATCCAACATATTCAGAGCCTACTATCAGCAGAGCACAGCAGCGTAAAGCACAGAACATTTGCAGTCTGCACACAAAGCAAAAGAGCCAGGAGTGATAGATTCTGCTGGGCATATTCAACACCCAGTGAGCTTTCAATGGTAACACACACTTTCCTGTCTCTCCTCACTTTCCTACTTCAAAGTGCATTTGAATGCAACTTCTCCGGTGCCTGCTATCAGCAGAGAACAGCAGAGTAAAGCACAAACATTTGAAATCTGCTCCCACAGGAAAGGAGACAGGCTTGAAAGTTGTTGCTGGGCATCTTCAGCACAGAGTGAGCTTTGAATGGTGACACACACATTGCTGTCACTCCTCACTTTCCTACCCCAAAGTGCTTTTATATCCCCATTCTCCACTGCCTGCTATCGTCTGTGCACAGCAGAGTGAAGCACGAACGATTGAATTCTGCTCCCTCAGGAAAAGAGCCAGGAGTGAATGAGTCTTCTGGGCATCTTCAGCACCCAGTGAGCTTTGAAGGGCAACACACGCATTGCTGTCTCTCCTCACTTTCTTACCTCAAATTGCATTTGAATCCACCTTCTCCAATGCCTGCTCTCGGCTGAACACAGCAGAGCATAAAGCACGAAAGTTTGAACTCTGCTCCCACAGCCAAAGAGCCAGGAGTGAAAGATGCTGCTGGGCCTCTTTAGTACACGGTGAGCTTTGAAGGGTGACACACAGATCGCTGTCTCTCCTCACTTTCCTACATCAAAGTGCATTTGAATCCAACTTCTCCGGTGCCTGCTGTCGGCTGATCACTGGAGAGGAGAGCACAAACGTTTGAACTCTGCTCCCAAAGACAAAGAGTGCAATATGTTGCTGGGCATCTTCAGCACCCAGTGAGCTTTGAAGGGTGAGCACAAGTGACACACCTCACACATCACCTCAAAGTGCATTTGAATCCAACATCTCCAGTGACGGCTCTCGGCTGAGCACAGCAGAGCAAAGCAGGAACTTTTGAACTCTGCACCCACAGAAAAAGAGCCAGGCTTGAAAGTTGTTTCTGGGCATCTTCAGCACACAAGATCTTCGAAGAGTCACACACATATTGCTGTCTCTCCTCATTTTCCTTCCGCAAAGTGCATTTGAATCCAAATTCTCCAGTGCCTGCTCTCAGCTGAGCACAGCAGAGCAAAGCAGGAACGTTTGAACTCTGCTCCCACAGCCAAAGAGCCAGGTGCGAATGATCCTGCTAGGCAGCTTCATTCAGTGAGCTTCGCAAGGGTGAAACACACATTGCTGTATCTCCTCACTTGCCTACCTCAAAGTGCATTTGAATCCCCCCCGAAGAGAGAGAGCATGCCCTTCTGGGTAGCTCCCAGTTGCCTCCCTGGGCATGACAATGTTCCTGTGGTGCACATGAAGAATTTGCTGGGGGAAACAGTCTGGCTTATTCCTGCTTCTGGTAAAGGCAAACCCACTTGTGGGATTGCTTTTGCTCACCCGGATATACTTGGTGGGTAATGCAGGAAGATGGGGAAGTCTGATGTATACCTCAAGGGGATTTGATTTCAGGGGAAAACTGCCACTGAACTCAATTGTATGCTGTTGCCTGCTATGTAGCACTTTTATAGCCCACCAGCTAGATGTCTTCAGGTCACCAGCAGCTGGCCCTGACTTCCCTCCAACCATCATCCCAACAAAGAATGAACTTTGATGAAACCAGATGAGTTCTGTGGTAAAGGAACAATCAGCGTCAGCAGGCAACGATCCAACACTGCACACAGCCTCTCCTGCTCTGAAAGACTGTTACAAGGGATGGAGCCCGACGTCATGGAGCGGATGGACTCAGCAGCTTTATAGGGATTGTTCCATGCACTAAGGAATGATCTCTCTCTCTCTTTTTGTGTGTATGTATATATATATGTATATATACGTGATAAGAGCGATGGTATATTGAAAATGTGGCATCTGAGCATGACGTGAATGGTATGGAATAAGGGGTGGATACTGTCCTGGGTTCAGCAGTAGCAGTCATTTTTTTCTCCTTCTTAGTAGCTGGTGCAGCGCTGTGTTTTGACTTTCGGCCTGGGAACAGCGCTGATAACACCGATTGTTTTTAGCTGTTGCTCAGAAATGTTTACTCTGACCGAGGACTTTCTGAGTCTAATGCTCTGCCAGGGAAGGGGGGGAAGCCAGGAGGAAGCAGAGACAGGAAACCTGACCCAAACTAGCCAAAGAGGTATTCCATACCACAGCACATCATGTGCAGTATATAAACTGGGGGCTGTTACCCGGAAGGGTTAGATCACTGCTTGGTTGGGCTGGGTATCGTTTGGAGGGTGGTGAGCAGTTGTATTCTCTTCCCTTGTGATTTCCCTTATCATTATTATTGGTGATTGCCCTTAGTCATCGTGTTTGTAGTAAGCGTGGGTAAAGCCCTTCCCAAAACTTCATTTGCGAAGCCAAGCCTTCAATCAATCAATCAATCAATCAATCAATCAATTATTATTTGGTGGTAGCAGTAGTGGTCTTGTTATACCTTAGTTATTGGACTGTTCTTATCTCAACCCATGGGAGATACATTCTTTTGATTCTCCTCCCCATCCCTCTGGGATCGGGGGGGAGGAAAGAGGGGGAGCAAGCTAGTGGCTGTGTGGTTCTGGGTTGCCAACTGGGCTTCAACCACGACAAGTATCTATACAAAACACATCCCAATTTCCAAATTGATGCTAGCAATATGTAGTTAAATTCATTATAATACATAAATCTGGTATAACTCCTTATATCCAGTGCAGCAGGCAAAGCAACTTAAAGAACAAAAAATATTGAAGAGGATAAAAACAAAACATTGCTTTATCTTGCAATTATTACTCAATAATGAGAAATTAGTAAACATGCAGCACCAAAACAAAAGAAGTAGCGATTTTGCTGAAGCAACTACATAAGTTTATGTGCATAAATGGCCATCCTCCCTAGATCACTTATTGAAATCAGTCTTATAGTGCAGATTCTTTTAAAGGAGATACTGCTCAACAGATGGGCTGGAGAGAGAATTGACAATTTTTTGAATAGAATTTCTCCATACTGAAGCCAGTTTCCACATTTCAAATATGATACTTTTATAAGGAATTGTTTAATCCCTAGATCCCTCAGGCAGCACCAGTCTCACCTCCTTTCTAAGAGATCTGTGGTGTTAATGAGGAAGAAGAGTTTCAAAATGGGGATTTCTCTGCAGAAACGCAGGGGGGTTTTCCAGCTAAATGAAAATGTCTGATAATTTCTGCACCTCAAGAGCTGAGACTTTGTGTGTGTGGGAGGACCTGTGAGGATGTTTGATTCTACTAACAAGGCAAAGTACTTTATGCTGTTGTGATCTCCCAAATTCTTTGCTAATGGTTTGTCATCTCTGTGGGAGGGAGTGGAATAACGACCCTTTCCTGCACTTTGATATGTCAGCCTCTGGTTTTGTAAATGCCAATAGTGCAAGCAAAACTAGCATCATCTGATGACCCTGTACTTCCTTGGACTCTGCTTCTTTTCCACACTGGGAACAACCAAGATGGCTTTGGGAAGAGAAGGCACCTTGCTTCAGATTCTCCCCCGCCTTGTACCATGCAGTCACTGCCAGACATGGGAGAGTGCCCATTGGGCTGTCAGAAGAAACTGGGTTTGCTCCTGTTTTGCACGTGTTGGAATGACTGCCTGCGATGGGGAAGCCAGAAAATAGGTACTCCTGGCCCTTCAGTTCAGGCCATTAGTCCAAACTGCTTTTAGCTCTCGTGAGTTCTGCTGGCCAAAAACCTCTAAAATCAGTTCCATAGCATTGTGACAAACAAAATGTGCTGTACAGCTCAATACAGTCAAAATAAAATCTGTTAGTGCTGCTGTGTTTGGGACCCATTCTTTTGTTTGGGCTGATTTCTTCTCACGGTGCTCCCCAGGCTGCTGGTACTTGCTGCCTCTCCCCTTGAAGGAGGTACACTAGGGATTTCATATTCCTTGTCACAAATCAGAAGGAAGGGTAGGAAACGCAGCAACCTGTGCTATGGCCTCCGACCCAGAGGCCCAACATGTTCTTCCCAGCAAACATGAAGCTGCCTGGGACGCTAGCCTCTTGCAGCCTCGCCCGTAATGACCCAAAAAGGGATTTTTCTTTTCCAGGGAAGGACTCGGACAGGATGCAACAGCTCTTCACTGGCAAGTTTATACCAGATTTTGTCTGATATTTCTACAGTTGTGTTTTGCTCTGCAGAAAGACAGATAGGGACCGTCGTCTTAGATTGATGTGCCAAGCTAGATGTTGGAAAGTCACAGTTCGTGGTGGAGCTGGAAGGAATCTTCTAGAAAGCCTGTCATGAATTTCAAGCACCTAGAGACCTTGTGGTTAAGCAGATGGTCTGGTAAACTGCTACAACAGTGTTCACAGCATTGACATTAGACAGGTGCTGCAGAAACCCTACAGCAGCCTTCCAAATACTTCAAGGGGCTGACAAGAAACCTGAAGCTGTGACTGCCCCATCCACGGCAGTGTTCAAGGGCAGGTTGGACAACGCGGCTTGGAGCATTCTTCACCAGTGGAAGTTGCAGGTAAGGCTGCCCTGGAAAGGGGTTCTACCTGAAGAACCCACGCCCAGGCTGGGGATGTGCTGCAGGGTTAGGAGTTGTTAGGGTTTGGGTTAGGGTTAGGGTTGTGACTGGGGATAGGGTTAGGGTTAGGGTAGGGTTAGGGTAGGGTTAGGGTTAGGGTTAGGGTTATCCAATATCTGATTGGATATCTGGATATCCAATATCTGATTCACCCTTTCAGATCTGGGGATGGGGTTTATGTTAAGAATTTTTCCAGAGATCCTCTACAGTAGAAGTGGAGCGGACCGTACCAGAGATTACTGACATCCTTTACAGCAGTGAAGTTAAAGGAACAAGCTGCTTGAATAAATTACTCAAGAATAAAGAAAGCACCAGAGCCAGAGAAGACATGGCAGGTCTAACCTTCACGACCCTTGCTTATGAAATCGCATAATTTGGACTCGTATGATAAATGGAGCTTGGGGCCAGAACATATACCAGGAATTAGTGCAGAATTTAACTAAGATTTTCAGTCGTAGAGACTGATGGGTGTGTGCAGAGTTGCCTAAATCAGGAAAAGGCCTGGATATCCCATTAATTGGAGTCCAATTCCTAACACTGTATCATGGACAAATTTGTGGGAGAACACTAGCAATCTGTACTCAAACGAAAGGTTAAAATTTGGAATAGATAATCCGAATGCAAAAAGAGCCAGGTTTGAATGTTGTTGCTGGGCATCTTCAGCACACAGTGAGATTTGAAGGGTGACACACACATTGCAGTCTCTCCTCACTTTCCTACCTCAAAGTGCATTTGAATCCAACATCTCCGGTGCCTGCTCTCAGCTGAGCACAGCAGAGTAAAGCACGAACGTTTGAACTCTGCTCCCACAGGAAAAGAGCCGGGTTTGAAAGCTGTTGCTGGGAATCTTCAGCACCCAGTGAACTTTGAAGGCTGACACAAATATTGCAGTCTCTCCTCACTTTCCAACCTCAAAGTGCATTTGAATCCAACTTCTCCGGTGCCTGCTCTCAGCTGAGCACTGCAGAGGACAGCACGAACGTTTGAACTCTGCTTCCACAGCCAAAAAGCAAGGAGTGAATGATTCTACTGGGCAACTTCAGCACCCTGTGAGCTTTGAAGTGGGACACACGCATTGCTGTCTCTCCTCACTTTCCTACCTCAAAGTGTAACTGAATCCAACATATTCAGAGCCTACTATCAGCAGAGCACAGCAGCGTAAAGCACAGAACATTTGCAGTCTGCACACAAAGCAAAAGAGCCAGGAGTGATAGATTCTGCTGGGCATATTCAACACCCAGTGAGCTTTCAATGGTAACACACACTTTCCTGTCTCTCCTCACTTTCCTACTTCAAAGTGCATTTGAATCCAACTTCTCCGGTGCCTGCTATCAGCAGAGAACAGCAGAGTAAAGCACAAACATTTGAAATCTGCTCCCACAGGAAAGGAGACAGGCTTGAAAGTTGTTGCTGGGCATCTTCAGCACAGAGTGAGCTTTGAATGGTGACACACACATTGCTGTCACTCCTCACTTTCCTACCCCAAAGTGCTTTTATATCCCCATTCTCCACTGCCTGCTATCGTCTGTGCACAGCAGAGTGAAGCACGAACGATTGAATTCTGCTCCCTCAGGAAAAGAGCCAGGAGTGAATGAGTCTTCTGGGCATCTTCAGCACCCAGTGAGCTTTGAAGGGCAACACACGCATTGCTGTCTCTCCTCACTTTCTTACCTCAAATTGCATTTGAATCCACCTTCTCCAATGCCTGCTCTCGGCTGAACACAGCAGAGCATAAAGCACGAAAGTTTGAACTCTGCTCCCACAGCCAAAGAGCCAGGAGTGAAAGATGCTGCTGGGCCTCTTTAGTACACGGTGAGCTTTGAAGGGTGACACACAGATCGCTGTCTCTCCTCACTTTCCTACATCAAAGTGCATTTGAATCCAACTTCTCCGGTGCCTGCTGTCGGCTGATCACTGGAGAGGAGAGCACAAACGTTTGAACTCTGCTCCCAAAGACAAAGAGTGCAATATGTTGCTGGGCATCTTCAGCACCCAGTGAGCTTTGAAGGGTGAGCACAAGTGACACACCTCACACATCACCTCAAAGTGCATTTGAATCCAACATCTCCAGTGACGGCTCTCGGCTGAGCACAGCAGAGCAAAGCAGGAACTTTTGAACTCTGCACCCACAGAAAAAGAGCCAGGCTTGAAAGTTGTTTCTGGGCATCTTCAGCACACAAGATCTTCGAAGAGTCACACACATATTGCTGTCTCTCCTCATTTTCCTTCCGCAAAGTGCATTTGAATCCAAATTCTCCAGTGCCTGCTCTCAGCTGAGCACAGCAGAGCAAAGCAGGAACGTTTGAACTCTGCTCCCACAGCCAAAGAGCCAGGTGCGAATGATCCTGCTAGGCAGCTTCATTCAGTGAGCTTCGCAAGGGTGAAACACACATTGCTGTATCTCCTCACTTGCCTACCTCAAAGTGCATTTGAATCCCCCCCGAAGAGAGAGAGCATGCCCTTCTGGGTAGCTCCCAGTTGCCTCCCTGGGCATGACAATGTTCCTGTGGTGCACATGAAGAATTTGCTGGGGGAAACAGTCTGGCTTATTCCTGCTTCTGGTAAAGGCAAACCCACTTGTGGGATTGCTTTTGCTCACCCGGATATACTTGGTGGGTAATGCAGGAAGATGGGGAAGTCTGATGTATACCTCAAGGGGATTTGATTTCAGGGGAAAACTGCCACTGAACTCAATTGTATGCTGTTGCCTGCTATGTAGCACTTTTATAGCCCACCAGCTAGATGTCTTCAGGTCACCAGCAGCTGGCCCTGACTTCCCTCCAACCATCATCCCAACAAAGAATGAACTTTGATGAAACCAGATGAGTTCTGTGGTAAAGGAACAATCAGCGTCAGCAGGCAACGATCCAACACTGCACACAGCCTCTCCTGCTCTGAAAGACTGTTACAAGGGATGGAGCCCGACGTCATGGAGCGGATGGACTCAGCAGCTTTATAGGGATTGTTCCATGCACTAAGGAATGATCTCTCTCTCTCTTTTTGTGTGTATGTATATATATATGTATATATACGTGATAAGAGCGATGGTATATTGAAAATGTGGCATCTGAGCATGACGTGAATGGTATGGAATAAGGGGTGGATACTGTCCTGGGTTCAGCAGTAGCAGTCATTTTTTTCTCCTTCTTAGTAGCTGGTGCAGCGCTGTGTTTTGACTTTCGGCCTGGGAACAGCGCTGATAACACCGATTGTTTTTAGCTGTTGCTCAGAAATGTTTACTCTGACCGAGGACTTTCTGAGTCTAATGCTCTGCCAGGGAAGGGGGGGAAGCCAGGAGGAAGCAGAGACAGGAAACCTGACCCAAACTAGCCAAAGAGGTATTCCATACCACAGCACATCATGTGCAGTATATAAACTGGGGGCTGTTACCCGGAAGGGTTAGATCACTGCTTGGTTGGGCTGGGTATCGTTTGGAGGGTGGTGAGCAGTTGTATTCTCTTCCCTTGTGATTTCCCTTATCATTATTATTGGTGATTGCCCTTAGTCATCGTGTTTGTAGTAAGCGTGGGTAAAGCCCTTCCCAAAACTTCATTTGCGAAGCCAAGCCTTCAATCAATCAATCAATCAATCAATCAATCAATTATTATTTGGTGGTAGCAGTAGTGGTCTTGTTATACCTTAGTTATTGGACTGTTCTTATCTCAACCCATGGGAGATACATTCTTTTGATTCTCCTCCCCATCCCTCTGGGATCGGGGGGGAGGAAAGAGGGGGAGCAAGCTAGTGGCTGTGTGGTTCTGGGTTGCCAACTGGGCTTCAACCACGACAAGTATCTATACAAAACACATCCCAATTTCCAAATTGATGCTAGCAATATGTAGTTAAATTCATTATAATACATAAATCTGGTATAACTCCTTATATCCAGTGCAGCAGGCAAAGCAACTTAAAGAACAAAAAATATTGAAGAGGATAAAAACAAAACATTGCTTTATCTTGCAATTATTACTCAATAATGAGAAATTAGTAAACATGCAGCACCAAAACAAAAGAAGTAGCGATTTTGCTGAAGCAACTACATAAGTTTATGTGCATAAATGGCCATCCTCCCTAGATCACTTATTGAAATCAGTCTTATAGTGCAGATTCTTTTAAAGGAGATACTGCTCAACAGATGGGCTGGAGAGAGAATTGACAATTTTTTGAATAGAATTTCTCCATACTGAAGCCAGTTTCCACATTTCAAATATGATACTTTTATAAGGAATTGTTTAATCCCTAGATCCCTCAGGCAGCACCAGTCTCACCTCCTTTCTAAGAGATCTGTGGTGTTAATGAGGAAGAAGAG
The DNA here is from genome assembly GCF_037157495.1 of Lathamus discolor. Lineage (NCBI taxonomy): Eukaryota > Metazoa > Chordata > Aves > Psittaciformes > Psittacidae > Lathamus > Lathamus discolor. Next base: position 51,244 of record NW_027069145.1, read on the forward strand.
TTTCAAAATGGGGATTTCTCTGCAGAAACGCAGGGGGGTTTTCCAGCTAAATGAAAATGTCTGATAATTTCTGCACCTCAAGAGCTGAGACTTTGTGTGTGTGGGAGGACCTGTGAGGATGTTTGATTCTACTAACAAGGCAAAGTACTTTATGCTGTTGTGATCTCCCAAATTCTTTGCTAATGGTTTGTCATCTCTGTGGGAGGGAGTGGAATAACGACCCTTTCCTGCACTTTGATATGTCAGCCTCTGGTTTTGTAAATGCCAATAGTGCAAGCAAAACTAGCATCATCTGATGACCCTGTACTTCCTTGGACTCTGCTTCTTTTCCACACTGGGAACAACCAAGATGGCTTTGGGAAGAGAAGGCACCTTGCTTCAGATTCTCCCCCGCCTTGTACCATGCAGTCACTGCCAGACATGGGAGAGTGCCCATTGGGCTGTCAGAAGAAACTGGGTTTGCTCCTGTTTTGCACGTGTTGGAATGACTGCCTGCGATGGGGAAGCCAGAAAATAGGTACTCCTGGCCCTTCAGTTCAGGCCATTAGTCCAAACTGCTTTTAGCTCTCGTGAGTTCTGCTGGCCAAAAACCTCTAAAATCAGTTCCATAGCATTGTGACAAACAAAATGTGCTGTACAGCTCAATACAGTCAAAATAAAATCTGTTAGTGCTGCTGTGTTTGGGACCCATTCTTTTGTTTGGGCTGATTTCTTCTCACGGTGCTCCCCAGGCTGCTGGTACTTGCTGCCTCTCCCCTTGAAGGAGGTACACTAGGGATTTCATATTCCTTGTCACAAATCAGAAGGAAGGGTAGGAAACGCAGCAACCTGTGCTATGGCCTCCGACCCAGAGCCCCAACATGCTCTTCCCAGCAAACATGAAGCTGCCTGGGACGCTAGCCTCTTGCAGCCTCGCCCGTAATGACCCAAAAAGGGATTTTTCTTTTCCAGGGAAGGACTCGGACAGGATGCAACAGCTCTTCACTGGCAAGTTTATACCAGATTTTGTCTGATATTTCTACAGTTGTGTTTTGCTCTGCAGAAAGACAGATAGGGACCGTCGTCTTAGATTGATGTGCCAAGCTAGATGTTGGAAAGTCACAGTTCGTGGTGGAGCTGGAAGGAATCTTCTAGAAAGCCTGTCATGAATTTCAAGCACCTAGAGACCTTGTGGTTAAGCAGATGGTCTGGTAAACTGCTACAACAGTGTTCACAGCATTGACATTAGACAGGTGCTGCAGAAACCCTACAGCAGCCTTCCAAATACTTCAAGGGGCTGACAAGAAACCTGAAGCTGTGACTGCCCCATCCACGGCAGTGTTCAAGGGCAGGTTGGACAACGCGGCTTGGAGCATTCTTCACCAGTGGAAGTTGCAGGTAAGGCTGCCCTGGAAAGGGGTTCTACCTGAAGAACCCACGCCCAGGCTGGGGATGTGCTGCAGGGTTAGGAGTTGTTAGGGTTTGGGTTAGGGTTAGGGTTGTGACTGGGGATAGGGTTAGGGTTAGGGTAGGGTTAGGGTAGGGTTAGGGTTAGGGTTAGGGTTAGGGTTATCCAATATCTGATTGGATATCTGGATATCCAATATCTGATTCACCCTTTCAGATCTGGGGATGGGGTTTATGTTAAGAATTTTTCCAGAGATCCTCTACAGTAGAAGTGGAGCGGACCGTACCAGAGATTACTGACATCCTTTACAGCAGTGAAGTTAAAGGAACAAGCTGCTTGAATAAATTACTCAAGAATAAAGAAAGCACCAGAGCCAGAGAAGACATGGCAGGTCTAACCTTCACGACCCTTGCTTATGAAATCGCATAATTTGGACTCGTATGATAAATGGAGCTTGGGGCCAGAACATATACCAGGAATTAGTGCAGAATTTAACTAAGATTTTCAGTCGTAGAGACTGATGGGTGTGTGCAGAGTTGCCTAAATCAGGAAAAGGCCTGGATATCCCATTAATTGGAGTCCAATTCCTAACACTGTATCATGGACAAATTTGTGGGAGAACACTAGCAATCTGTACTCAAACGAAAGGTTAAAATTTGGAATAGATAATCCGAATGCAAAAAGAGCCAGGTTTGAATGTTGTTGCTGGGCATCTTCAGCACACAGTGAGATTTGAAGGGTGACACACACATTGCAGTCTCTCCTCACTTTCCTACCTCAAAGTGCATTTGAATCCAACATCTCCGGTGCCTGCTCTCAGCTGAGCACAGCAGAGTAAAGCACGAACGTTTGAACTCTGCTCCCACAGGAAAAGAGCCGGGTTTGAAAGCTGTTGCTGGGAATCTTCAGCACCCAGTGAACTTTGAAGGCTGACACAAATATTGCAGTCTCTCCTCACTTTCCAACCTCAAAGTGCATTTGAATCCAACTTCTCCGGTGCCTGCTCTCAGCTGAGCACTGCAGAGGACAGCACGAACGTTTGAACTCTGCTTCCACAGCCAAAAAGCAAGGAGTGAATGATTCTACTGGGCAACTTCAGCACCCTGTGAGCTTTGAAGTGGGACACACGCATTGCTGTCTCTCCTCACTTTCCTACCTCAAAGTGTAACTGAATCCAACATATTCAGAGCCTACTATCAGCAGAGCACAGCAGAGTAAAGCACAGAACATTTGCAGTCTGCACACAAAGCAAAAGAGCCAGGAGTGATAGATTCTGCTGGGCATATTCAACACCCAGTGAGCTTTCAATGGTAACACACACTTTCCTGTCTCTCCTCACTTTCCTACTTCAAAGTGCATTTGAATCCAACTTCTCCGGTGCCTGCTATCAGCAGAGAACAGCAGAGTAAAGCACAAACATTTGAAATCTGCTCCCACAGGAAAGGAGACAGGCTTGAAAGTTGTTGCTGGGCATCTTCAGCACAGAGTGAGCTTTGAATGGTGACACACACATTGCTGTCACTCCTCACTTTCCTACCCCAAAGTGCATTTGAATCCAACATCTCCGGTGCCTGCTCTCAGCTGAGCACAGCAGAGTAAAGCACGAACGTTTGAACTCTGCTCCCACAGGAAAAGAGCCGGGTTTGAAAGCTGTTGCTGGGAATCTTCAGCACCCAGTGAACTTTGAAGGCTGACACAAATATTGCAGTCTCTCCTCACTTTCCAACCTCAAAGTGCATTTGAATCCAACTTCTCCGGTGCCTGCTCTCAGCTGAGCACTGCAGAGTAAAGCACGAACGTTTGAACTCTGCTTCCACAGCCAAAAAGCAAGGAGTGAATGATTCTACTGGGCATCTTCAGCACCCTGTGAGCTTTGAAGTGGGACACACGCATTGCTGTCTCTCCTCACTTTCCTACCTCAAAGTGTAACTGAATCCAACATATTCAGAGCCTACTATCAGCAGAGCACAGCAGAGTAAAGCACAGAACATTTGCAGTCTGCACACAAAGCAAAAGAGCCAGGAGTGATAGATTCTGCTGGGCATATTCAACACCCAGTGAGCTTTCAATGGTAACACACACTTTCCTGTCTCTCCTCACTTTCCTACTTCAAAGTGCATTTGAATGCAACTTCTCCGGTGCCTGCTATCAGCAGAGAACAGCAGAGTAAAGCACAAACATTTGAAATCTGCTCCCACAGGAAAGGAGACAGGCTTGAAAGTTGTTGCTGGGCATCTTCAGCACAGAGTGAGCTTTGAATGGTGACACACACATTGCTGTCACTCCTCACTTTCCTACCCCAAAGTGCTTTTATATCCCCATTCTCCACTGCCTGCTATCGTCTGTGCACAGCAGAGTGAAGCACGAACGATTGAATTCTGCTCCCTCAGGAAAAGAGCCAGGAGTGAATGAGTCTTCTGGGCATCTTCAGCACCCAGTGAGCTTTGAAGGGCAACACACGCATTGCTGTCTCTCCTCACTTTCTTACCTCAAATTGCATTTGAATCCACCTTCTCCAATGCCTGCTCTCGGCTGAACACAGCAGAGCATAAAGCACGAAAGTTTGAACTCTGCTCCCGCAGCCAAAGAGCCAGGAGTGAAAGATGCTACTGGGCCTCTTTAGTACACGGTGAGCTTTGAAGGGTGACACACAGATCGCTGTCTCTCCTCACTTTCCTACATCAAAGTGCATTTGAATCCAACATCTCCGGTGCCTGCTCTCGGCTGAGCACAGCAGAGTAAATCTCGACGTTTGAACTCTGCTCCCACAGGAAAAGAGACAGGTCTGAAAGTTGTTGCTGGCCGTCATCAGCACACAGTGAGCTTTGAAGTATGACAAACACATTGCTTTCTCTCCTCACTTTTCTAACTCAAAGTGCATTTGAATCCAACTTCTCCGGTGCCTGCTCTCTGCTGAGCACAGCAGAATAAAGCACGAACGTTTGAAGTCTGCTCCTACAGCAAAAGAGCCGGGAGTGAATGATTCTACTGGGCATCTTCAGCACGCAGTTAGCTTTGAAGTGTGACAAAGACTTTGCTGTCTCCCCTCACTTTCCTTCCTCAAAGTGCTTTTGAATACACCTTCTCCACTACCTGCTATCAGCAAAGTACAGCAGAGTAAAGCACGAATGTTTGAACTCTGCTTCCACAGGAAAAGAGCCAGGCTTGAAAGTTGTTGCTGGACATCTTCAGCACACAGGGAGCATTGCAGTGGTGACACACACTTTGCTGTCTCTCCTCATTTTCCTTCTCAAAGTGCATTTGAATCCAACTTCTCCGGTGCCTGCTCTCAGCTGAGCACAGCAGAGCAAAGCAGGAACGTTTGAACTCTGCTTCCACAGCCAAAAAGCCAGGAGTGAATGATTCTGCTGGCCATCTTCAACACCCAGTGAGCTTTGAAGGGTGACACGCTGTTTTCTGTCTCTCCTCTTTTTCCTACCCCAAAGTGCTTTTGAATCCATCTTCTCCACTGCCTGCTATCAGCAAAGCACAGCAGAGTAAAGCACGAACGTTTGAACACTGCTCCCACAGCAAAAGAGACAGGTTTGAAAGTTGGTGCTGGGCATCTTCAGCACACAGTGAGCTTTGAAGTGTGGCACACGCACTGTTGTCTCTCCTCACTTTCCTACCTCAAAGTGCATTTGAATCCAACTTCTCCGGAGCCTGTTCACAGCTGAGCAGAGCAGCGTAAAGCACGACAGTTTGAATTCTGTTGCGACAGGAAAAGAGCCAGGAGTGAATGATTCTACTGGGCATCTTCAGCACGCAGTGAGCTTTGAACTGTGACAAAGACTTTGCTGTCTCCCCTCACTTTCCTTCCTCAAAAAGTGCTTTTGAAAATAACTTCCCCGGTGCCTGCTCTCGCCTGAGCACAGCAGAGTAAAGCTCGAACGTTTGAACTCTGCTCCCACACCCAAACAGCCACGAGTGAAAGTTGTTGCTGGCCGTCATCAGCACACAGTGAGCTTTGAAGTATGACACACACATTGCTTCCTCTCCTCACTTTTCTGAATCAAAGTGCATTTGAATCCAACTTCTCCGGCGCCTGCTCTCGGCTGAGCACAGCAGAGTAAAGCACGAACGTTTGAACTCTGCTCCTACAGCAAAAGAGCCAGGAGTGAAAGATCTCTCTTGCCATCTTCAGCTCCCAGTGGGCTTTGAAGTGTGACAGTTTGCTGTCTCTCCTCATTTTCCTCCTCAAAGTGCATTTGAATCCAACTTCTCCGGTGCCTGCTCTCAGCTGAGCACAGCAGAGTAAAGCACGAACGTTTGAACTCTGCTCCCACACCCAAACAGCCACGAGTGACAGTTGTTGCTTGCTATCTTCAGCACCCAGTGAGCTTTTCAGTGCTGACACAAACATTGTTGTCTCTCCTCACTTTCCTAACTCAAAGTGCATTTGAATCCAAGTTCTCCGGTGCCTACTCCCGGCTGAGCAGAGCAGAGTAAATCACGAACGTTTGAACTCTGCTCCCACAGCCAAAGAGCCAGGAGTGAATGATGCTGCTGGGCCTCTTTAGCACACGGTGAGCCTTTCAAGGCTGACACACACATTGCTGTCTCTCCTCACTTTCTTTCCTCAAAGTGCATTTGAATCCAACTTCTCCGGTGCCTGCTGTCGGCTGATCACTGGAGAGGAGAGCACAAACGTTTGAACTCTGCTCCCAAAGACAAAGAGTGCAATATGTTGCTGGGCATCTTCAGCACCCAGTGAGCTTTGAAGGGTGAGCACAAGTGACACACCTCACACATCACCTCAAAGTGCATTTGAATCCAACATCTCCAGTGACGGCTCTCGGCTGAGCACAGCAGAGCAAAGCAGGAACTTTTGAACTCTGCACCCACAGAAAAAGAGCCAGGCTTGAAAGTTGTTTCTGGGCATCTTCAGCACACAAGATCTTCGAAGAGTCACACACATATTGCTGTCTCTCCTCATTTTCCTTCCGCAAAGTGCATTTGAATCCAAATTCTCCAGTGCCTGCTCTCAGCTGAGCACAGCAGAGCAAAGCAGGAACGTTTGAACTCTGCTCCCACAGCCAAAGAGCCAGGTGCGAATGATCCTGCTAGGCAGCTTCATTCAGTGAGCTTCGCAAGGGTGAAACACACATTGCTGTATCTCCTCACTTGCCTACCTCAAAGTGCATTTGAATCCCCCCCGAAGAGAGAGAGCATGCCCTTCTGGGTAGCTCCCAGTTGCCTCCCTGGGCATGACAATGTTCCTGTGGTGCACATGAAGAATTTGCTGGGGGAAACAGTCTGGCTTATTCCTGCTTCTGGTAAAGGCAAACCCACTTGTGGGATTGCTTTTGCTCACCCGGATATACTTGGTGGGTAATGCAGGAAGATGGGGAAGTCTGATGTATACCTCAAGGGGATTTGATTTCAGGGGAAAACTGCCACTGAACTCAATTGTATGCTGTTGCCTGCTATGTAGCACTTTTATAGCCCACCAGCTAGATGTCTTCAGGTCACCAGCAGCTGGCCCTGACTTCCCTCCAACCATCATCCCAACAAAGAATGAACTTTGATGAAACCAGATGAGTTCTGTGGTAAAGGAACAATCAGCGTCAGCAGGCAACGATCCAACACTGCACACAGCCTCTCCTGCTCTGAAAGACTGTTACAAGGGATGGAGCCCGACGTCATGGAGCGGATGGACTCAGCAGCTTTATAGGGATTGTTCCATGCACTAAGGAATGATCTCTCTCTCTCTTTTTGTGTGTATGTATATATATATGTATATATACGTGATAAGAGCGATGGTATATTGAAAATGTGGCATCTGAGCATGACGTGAATGGTATGGAATAAGGGGTGGATACTGTCCTGGGTTCAGCAGTAGCAGTCATTTTTTTCTCCTTCTTAGTAGCTGGTGCAGCGCTGTGTTTTGACTTTCGGCCTGGGAACAGCGCTGATAACACCGATTGTTTTTAGCTGTTGCTCAGAAATGTTTACTCTGACCGAGGACTTTCTGAGTCTAATGCTCTGCCAGGGAAGGGGGGGAAGCCAGGAGGAAGCAGAGACAGGAAACCTGACCCAAACTAGCCAAAGAGGTATTCCATACCACAGCACATCATGTGCAGTATATAAACTGGGGGCTGTTACCCGGAAGGGTTAGATCACTGCTTGGTTGGGCTGGGTATCGTTTGGAGGGTGGTGAGCAGTTGTATTCTCTTCCCTTGTGATTTCCCTTATCATTATTATTGGTGATTGCCCTTAGTCATCGTGTTTGTAGTAAGCGTGGGTAAAGCCCTTCCCAAAACTTCATTTGCGAAGCCAAGCCTTCAATCAATCAATCAATCAATCAATCAATCAATCAATCAATCAATCAATCAATTATTATTTGGTGGTAGCAGTAGTGGTCTTGTTATACCTTAGTTATTGGACTGTTCTTATCTCAACCCATGGGAGATACATTCTTTTGATTCTCCTCCCCATCCCTCTGGGATCGGGGGGGAGGAAAGAGGGGGAGCAAGCTAGTGGCTGTGTGGTTCTGGGTTGCCAACTGGGCTTCAACCACGACAAGTATCTATACAAAACACATCCCAATTTCCAAATTGATGCTAGCAATATGTAGTTAAATTCATTATAATACATAAATCTGGTATAACTCCTTATATCCAGTGCAGCAGGCAAAGCAACTTAAAGAACAAAAAATATTGAAGAGGATAAAAACAAAACATTGCTTTATCTTGCAATTATTACTCAATAATGAGAAATTAGTAAACATGCAGCACCAAAACAAAAGAAGTAGCGATTTTGCTGAAGCAACTACATAAGTTTATGTGCATAAATGGCCATCCTCCCTAGATCACTTATTGAAATCAGTCTTATAGTGCAGATTCTTTTAAAGGAGATAATGCTCAACAGATGGGCTGGAGAGAGAATTGACAATTTTTTGAATAGAATTTCTCCATACTGAAGCCAGTTTCCACATTTCAAATATGATACTTTTATAAGGAATTGTTTAATCCCTAGATCCCTCAGGCAGCACCAGTCTCACCTCCTTTCTAAGAGATCTGTGGTGTTAATGAGGAAGAAGAGTTTCAAAATGGGGATTTCTCTGCAGAAACGCAGGGGGGTTTTCCAGCTAAATGAAAATGTCTGATAATTTCTGCACCTCAAGAGCTGAGACTTTGTGTGTGTGGGAGGACCTGTGAGGATGTTTGATTCTACTAACAAGGCAAAGTACTTTATGCTGTTGTGATCTCCCAAATTCTTTGCTAATGGTTTGTCATCTCTGTGGGAGGGAGTGGAATAACGACCCTTTCCTGCACTTTGATATGTCAGCCTCTGGTTTTGTAAATGCCAATAGTGCAAGCAAAACTAGCATCATCTGATGACCCTGTACTTCCTTGGACTCTGCTTCTTTTCCACACTGGGAACAACCAAGATGGCTTTGGGAAGAGAAGGCACCTTGCTTCAGATTCTCCCCCGCCTTGTACCATGCAGTCACTGCCAGACATGGGAGAGTGCCCATTGGGCTGTCAGAAGAAACTGGGTTTGCTCCTGTTTTGCACGTGTTGGAATGACTGCCTGCGATGGGGAAGCCAGAAAATAGGTACTCCTGGCCCTTCAGTTCAGGCCATTAGTCCAAACTGCTTTTAGCTCTCGTGAGTTCTGCTGGCCAAAAACCTCTAAAATCAGTTCCATAGCATTGTGACAAACAAAATGTGCTGTACAGCTCAATACAGTCAAAATAAAATCTGTTAGTGCTGCTGTGTTTGGGACCCATTCTTTTGTTTGGGCTGATTTCTTCTCACGGTGCTCCCCAGGCTGCTGGTACTTGCTGCCTCTCCCCTTGAAGGAGGTACACTAGGGATTTCATATTCCTTGTCACAAATCAGAAGGAAGGGTAGGAAACGCAGCAACCTGTGCTATGGCCTCCGACCCAGAGGCCCAACATGTTCTTCCCAGCAAACATGAAGCTGCCTGGGACGCTAGCCTCTTGCAGCCTCGCCCGTAATGACCCAAAAAGGGATTTTTCTTTTCCAGGGAAGGACTCGGACAGGATGCAACAGCTCTTCACTGGCAAGTTTATACCAGATTTTGTCTGATATTTCTACAGTTGTGTTTTGCTCTGCAGAAAGACAGATAGGGACCGTCGTCTTAGATTGATGTGCCAAGCTAGATGTTGGAAAGTCACAGTTCGTGGTGGAGCTGGAAGGAATCTTCTAGAAAGCCTGTCATGAATTTCAAGCACCTAGAGACCTTGTGGTTAAGCAGATGGTCTGGTAAACTGCTACAACAGTGTTCACAGCATTGACATTAGACAGGTGCTGCAGAAACCCTACAGCAGCCTTCCAAATACTTCAAGGGGCTGACAAGAAACCTGAAGCTGTGACTGCCCCATCCACGGCAGTGTTCAAGGGCAGGTTGGACAACGCGGCTTGGAGCATTCTTCACCAGTGGAAGTTGCAGGTAAGGCTGCCCTGGAAAGGGGTTCTACCTGAAGAACCCACGCCCAGGCTGGGGATGTGCTGCAGGGTTAGGAGTTGTTAGGGTTTGGGTTAGGGTTAGGGTTGTGACTGGGGATAGGGTTAGGGTTAGGGTAGGGTTAGGGTAGGGTTAGGGTTAGGGTTAGGGTTAGGGTTATCCAATATCTGATTGGATATCTGGATATCCAATATCTGATTCACCCTTTCAGATCTGGGGATGGGGTTTATGTTAAGAATTTTTCCAGAGATCCTCTACAGTAGAAGTGGAGCGGACCGTACCAGAGATTACTGACATCCTTTACAGCAGTGAAGTTAAAGGAACAAGCTGCTTGAATAAATTACTCAAGAATAAAGAAAGCACCAGAGCCAGAGAAGACATGGCAGGTCTAACCTTCACGACCCTTGCTTATGAAATCGCATAATTTGGACTCGTATGATAAATGGAGCTTGGGGCCAGAACATATACCAGGAATTAGTGCAGAATTTAACTAAGATTTTCAGTCGTAGAGACTGATGGGTGTGTGCAGAGTTGCCTAAATCAGGAAAAGGCCTGGATATCCCATTAATTGGAGTCCAATTCCTAACACTGTATCATGGACAAATTTGTGGGAGAACACTAGCAATCTGTACTCAAACGAAAGGTTAAAATTTGGAATAGATAATCTGAATGCAAAAAGAGCCAGGTTTGAATGTTGTTGCTGGGCATCTTCAGCACAGAGTGAGCTTTGAATGGTGACACACACATTGCTGTCACTCCTCACTTTCCTACCCCAAAGTGCATTTGAATCCAACATCTCCGGTGCCTGCTCTCAGCTGAGCACAGCAGAGTAAAGCACGAACGTTTGAACTCTGCTCCCACAGGAAAAGAGCCGGGTTTGAAAGCTGTTGCTGGGAATCTTCAGCACCCAGTGAACTTTGAAGGCTGACACAAATATTGCAGTCTCTCCTCACTTTCCAACCTCAAAGTGCATTTGAATCCAACTTCTCCGGTGCCTGCTCTCAGCTGAGCACTGCAGAGAACAGAACGAGCGTTTGAACTCTGCTTCCACAGCCAAAAAGCAAGGAGTGAATGATTCTACTGGGCATCTTCAGCACCCTGTGAGCTTTGAAGTGGGACACACGCATTGCTGTCTCTCCTCACTTTCCTACCTCAAAGTGTAATTGAATCCAACATATTCAGTGCCTGCTATCAGCAGAGCACAGCAGAGTAAAGCACAGAACATTTGCAGTCTGCACACAAAGCAAAAGAGCCAGGAGTGATAGATTCTGCTGGGCATATTCAACACCCAGTGAGCTTTCAATGGTAACACACACTTTCCTGTCTCTCCTCACTTTCCTACTTCAAAGTGCATTTGAATGCAACTTCTCCGGTGCCTGCTATCAGCAGAGAACAGCAGAGTAAAGCACAAACATTTGAAATCTGCTCCCACAGGAAAGGAGACAGGCTTGAAAGTTGTTGCTGGGCATCTTCAGCGCAGAGTGAGCTTTGAATGGTGACACACACATTGCTGTCACTCCTCACTTTCCTACCCCAAAGTGCTTTTATATCCCCATTCTCCACTGCCTGCTATCGTCTGTGCACAGCAGAGTGAAGCACGAACGATTGAATTCTGCTCCCTCAGGAAAAGAGCCAGGAGTGAATGAGTCTTCTGGGCATCTTCAGCACCCAGTGAGCTTTGAAGGGCAACACACGCATTGCTGTCTCTCCTCACTTTCTTACCTCAAATTGCATTTGAATCCACCTTCTCCAATGCCTGCTCTCGGCTGAACACAGCAGAGCATAAAGCACGAAAGTTTGAACTCTGCTCCCACAGCCAAAGAGCCAGGAGTGAAAGATGCTACTGGGCCTCTTTAGTACACGGTGAGCTTTGAAGGGTGACACACAGATCGCTGTCTCTCCTCACTTTCCTACATCAAAGTGCATTTGAATCCAACATCTCCGGTGCCTGCTCTCGGCTGAGCACAGCAGAGTAAATCTCGACGTTTGAACTCTGCTCCCACAGGAAAAGAGACAGGTCTGAAAGTTGTTGCTGGCCGTCATCAGCACACAGTGAGCTTTGAAGTATGACAAACACATTGCTTTCTCTCCTCACTTTTCTAACTCAAAGTGCATTTGAATCCAACTTCTCCGGTGCCTGCTCTCTGCTGAGCACAGCAGAATAAAGCACGAACGTTTGAAGTCTGCTCCTACAGCAAAAGAGCCGGGAGTGAATGATTCTACTGGGCATCTTCAGCACGCAGTGAGCTTTGAACTGTGACAAAGACTTTGCTGTCTCCCCTCACTTTCCTTCTTCAAAAAGTGCTTTTGAAAATAACTTCCCCGGTGCATGCTCTCGCCTGAGCACAGCAGAGTAAAGCTCGAACGTTTGAACTCTGCTCCCACACCCAAACAGCCACGAGTGAAAGTTGTTGCTGGCCGTCATCAGCACACAGTGAGCTTTGAAGTATGACACACACATTGCTTCCTCTCCTCACTTTTCTGAATCAAAGTGCATTTGAATCCAACTTCTCCGGCGCCTGCTCTCGGCTGAGCACAGCAGAGTAAAGCACGAACGTTTGAACTCTGCTCCTACAGCAAAAGAGCCAGGAGTGAAAGATCTCTCTTGCCATCTTCAGCTCCCAGTGGGCTTTGAAGTGTGACAGTTTGCTGTCTCTCCTCATTTTCCTCCTCAAAGTGCATTTGAATCCAACTTCTCCGGTGCCTGCTCTCAGCTGAGCACAGCAGAGTAAAGCACGAACGTTTGAACTCTGCTCCCACAGGAAAAGAGCCGGGTTTGAAAGCTGTTGCTGGGAATCTTCAGCACCCAGTGAACTTTGAAGGCTGACACAAATATTGCAGTCTCTCCTCACTTTCCAACCTCAAAGTGCATTTGAATCCAACTTCTCCGGTGCCTGCTCTCAGCTGAGCACTGCAGAGAACAGAACGAGCGTTTGAACTCTGCTTCCACAGCCAAAAAGCAAGGAGTGAATGATTCTACTGGGCATCTTCAGCACCCTGTGAGCTTTGAAGTGGGACACACGCATTGCTGTCTCTCCTCACTTTCCTACCTCAAAGTGTAACTGAATCCAACATATTCAGAGCCTACTATCAGCAGAGCACAGCAGAGTAAAGCACAGAACATTTGCAGTCTGCACACAAAGCAAAAGAGCCAGGAGTGATAGATTCTGCTGGGCATATTCAACACCCAGTGAGCTTTCAATGGTAACACACACTTTCCTGTCTCTCCTCACTTTCCTACTTCAAAGTGCATTTGAATGCAACTTCTCCGGTGCCTGCTATCAGCAGAGAACAGCAGAGTAAAGCACAAACATTTGAAATCTGCTCCCACAGGAAAGGAGACAGGCTTGAAAGTTGTTGCTGGGCATCTTCAGCACAGAGTGAGCTTTGAATGGTGACACACACATTGCTGTCACTCCTCACTTTCCTACCCCAAAGTGCTTTTATATCCCCATTCTCCACTGCCTGCTATCGTCTGTGCACAGCAGAGTGAAGCACGAACGATTGAATTCTGCTCCCTCAGGAAAAGAGCCAGGAGTGAATGAGTCTTCTGGGCATCTTCAGCACCCAGTGAGCTTTGAAGGGCAACACACGCATTGCTGTCTCTCCTCACTTTCTTACCTCAAATTGCATTTGAATCCACCTTCTCCAATGCCTGCTCTCGGCTGAACACAGCAGAGCATAAAGCACGAAAGTTTGAACTCTGCTCCCACAGCCAAAGAGCCAGGAGTGAAAGATGCTACTGGGCCTCTTTAGTACACGGTGAGCTTTGAAGGGTGACACACAGATCGCTGTCTCTCCTCACTTTCCTACATCAAAGTGCATTTGAATCCAACATCTCCGGTGCCTGCTCTCGGCTGAGCACAGCAGAGTAAATCTCGACGTTTGAACTCTGCTCCCACAGGAAAAGAGACAGGTCTGAAAGTTGTTGCTGGCCGTCATCAGCACACAGTGAGCTTTGAAGTATGACAAACACATTGCTTTCTCTCCTCACTTTTCTAACTCAAAGTGCATTTGAATCCAACTTCTCCGGTGCCTGCTCTCTGCTGAGCACAGCAGAATAAAGCACGAACGTTTGAAGTCTGCTCCTACAGCAAAAGAGCCGGGAGTGAATGATTCTACTGGGCATCTTCAGCACGCAGTGAGCTTTGAACTGTGACAAAGACTTTGCTGTCTCCCCTCACTTTCCTTCCTCAAAAAGTGCTTTTGAAAATAACTTCCCCGGTGCCTGCTCTCGCCTGAGCACAGCAGAGTAAAGCTCGAACGTTTGAACTCTGCTCCCACACCCAAACAGCCACGAGTGAAAGTTGTTGCTGGCCGTCATCAGCACACAGTGAGCTTTGAAGTATGACACACACATTGCTTCCTCTCCTCACTTTTCTGAATCAAAGTGCATTTGAATCCAACTTCTCCGGAGCCTGCTCTCGGCTGAGCACAGCAGAGTAAAGCACGAACGTTTGAACTCTGCTCCTACAGCAAAAGAGCCAGGAGTGAAAGATCTCTCTTGCCATCTTCAGCTCCCAGTGGGCTTTGAAGTGTGACAGTTTGCTGTCTCTCCTCATTTTCCTCCTCAAAGTGCATTTGAATCCAACTTCTCCGGTGCCTGCTCTCAGCTGAGCACAGCAGAGTAAAGCACGAACGTTTGAACTCTGCTCCCACACCCAAACAGCCACGAGTGACAGTTGTTGCTTGCTATCTTCAGCACCCAGTGAGCTTTTCAGTGCTGACACAAACATTGTTGTCTCTCCTCACTTTCCTAACTCAAAGTGCATTTGAATCCAAGTTCTCCGGTGCCTACTCTCGGCTGAGCAGAGCAGAGTAAATCACGAACGTTTGAACTCTGCTCCCACAGCCAAAGAGCCAGGAGTGAATGATGCTGCTGGGCCTCTTTAGCACACGGTGAGCCTTTCAAGGCTGACACACACATTGCTGTCTCTCCTCACTTTCTTTCCTCAAAGTGCATTTGAATCCAACTTCTCCGGTGCCTGCTGTCGGCTGATCACTGGAGAGGAGAGCACAAACGTTTGAACTCTGCTCCCAAAGACAAAGAGTGCAATATGTTGCTGGGCATCTTCAGCACCCAGTGAGCTTTGAAGGGTGAGCACAAGTGACACACCTCACACATCACCTCAAAGTGCATTTGAATCCAACATCTCCAGTGACGGCTCTCGGCTGAGCACAGCAGAGCAAAGCAGGAACTTTTGAACTCTGCACCCACAGAAAAAGAGCCAGGCTTGAAAGTTGTTTCTGGGCATCTTCAGCACACAAGATCTTCGAAGAGTCACACACATATTGCTGTCTCTCCTCATTTTCCTTCCGCAAAGTGCATTTGAATCCAAATTCTCCAGTGCCTGCTCTCAGCTGAGCACAGCAGAGCAAAGCAGGAACGTTTGAACTCTGCTCCCACAGCCAAAGAGCCAGGTGCGAATGATCCTGCTAGGCAGCTTCATTCAGTGAGCTTCGCAAGGGTGAAACACACATTGCTGTATCTCCTCACTTGCCTACCTCAAAGTGCATTTGAATCCCCCCCGAAGAGAGAGAGCATGCCCTTCTGGGTAGCTCCCAGTTGCCTCCCTGGGCATGACAATGTTCCTGTGGTGCACATGAAGAATTTGCTGGGGGAAACAGTCTGGCTTATTCCTGCTTCTGGTAAAGGCAAACCCACTTGTGGGATTGCTTTTGCTCACCCGGATATACTTGGTGGGTAATGCAGGAAGATGGGGAAGTCTGATGTATACCTCAAGGGGATTTGATTTCAGGGGAAAACTGCCACTGAACTCAATTGTATGCTGTTGCCTGCTATGTAGCACTTTTATAGCCCACCAGCTAGATGTCTTCAGGTCACCAGCAGCTGGCCCTGACTTCCCTCCAACCATCATCCCAACAAAGAATGAACTTTGATGAAACCAGATGAGTTCTGTGGTAAAGGAACAATCAGCGTCAGCAGGCAACGATCCAACACTGCACACAGCCTCTCCTGCTCTGAAAGACTGTTACAAGGGATGGAGCCCGACGTCATGGAGCGGATGGACTCAGCAGCTTTATAGGGATTGTTCCATGCACTAAGGAATGATCTCTCTCTCTCTTTTTGTGTGTATGTATATATATATGTATATATACGTGATAAGAGCGATGGTATATTGAAAATGTGGCATCTGAGCATGACGTGAATGGTATGGAATAAGGGGTGGATACTGTCCTGGGTTCAGCAGTAGCAGTCATTTTTTTCTCCTTCTTAGTAGCTGGTGCAGCGCTGTGTTTTGACTTTCGGCCTGGGAACAGCGCTGATAACACCGATTGTTTTTAGCTGTTGCTCAGAAATGTTTACTCTGACCGAGGACTTTCTGAGTCTAATGCTCTGCCAGGGAAGGGGGGGAAGCCAGGAGGAAGCAGAGACAGGAAACCTGACCCAAACTAGCCAAAGAGGTATTCCATACCACAGCACATCATGTGCAGTATATAAACTGGGGGCTGTTACCCGGAAGGGTTAGATCACTGCTTGGTTGGGCTGGGTATCGTTTGGAGGGTGGTGAGCAGTTGTATTCTCTTCCCTTGTGATTTCCCTTATCATTATTATTGGTGATTGCCCTTAGTCATCGTGTTTGTAGTAAGCGTGGGTAAAGCCCTTCCCAAAACTTCATTTGCGAAGCCAAGCCTTCAATCAATCAATCAATCAATCAATCAATCAATCAATCAATCAATCAATTATTATTTGGTGGTAGCAGTAGTGGTCTTGTTATACCTTAGTTATTGGACTGTTCTTATCTCAACCCATGGGAGATACATTCTTTTGATTCTCCTCCCCATCCCTCTGGGATCGGGGGGGAGGAAAGAGGGGGAGCAAGCTAGTGGCTGTGTGGTTCTGGGTTGCCAACTGGGCTTCAACCACGACAAGTATCTATACAAAACACATCCCAATTTCCAAATTGATGCTAGCAATATGTAGTTAAATTCATTATAATACATAAATCTGGTATAACTCCTTATATCCAGTGCAGCAGGCAAAGCAACTTAAAGAACAAAAAATATTGAAGAGGATAAAAACAAAACATTGCTTTATCTTGCAATTATTACTCAATAATGAGAAATTAGTAAACATGCAGCACCAAAACAAAAGAAGTAGCGATTTTGCTGAAGCAACTACATAAGTTTATGTGCATAAATGGCCATCCTCCCTAGATCACTTATTGAAATCAGTCTTATAGTGCAGATTCTTTTAAAGGAGATAATGCTCAACAGATGGGCTGGAGAGAGAATTGACAATTTTTTGAATAGAATTTCTCCATACTGAAGCCAGTTTCCACATTTCAAATATGATACTTTTATAAGGAATTGTTTAATCCCTAGATCCCTCAGGCAGCACCAGTCTCACCTCCTTTCTAAGAGATCTGTGGTGTTAATGAGGAAGAAGAGTTTCAAAATGGGGATTTCTCTGCAGAAACGCAGGGGGGTTTTCCAGCTAAATGAAAATGTCTGATAATTTCTGCACCTCAAGAGCTGAGACTTTGTGTGTGTGGGAGGACCTGTGAGGATGTTTGATTCTACTAACAAGGCAAAGTACTTTATGCTGTTGTGATCTCCCAAATTCTTTGCTAATGGTTTGTCATCTCTGTGGGAGGGAGTGGAATAACGACCCTTTCCTGCACTTTGATATGTCAGCCTCTGGTTTTGTAAATGCCAATAGTGCAAGCAAAACTAGCATCATCTGATGACCCTGTACTTCCTTGGACTCTGCTTCTTTTCCACACTGGGAACAACCAAGATGGCTTTGGGAAGAGAAGGCACCTTGCTTCAGATTCTCCCCCGCCTTGTACCATGCAGTCACTGCCAGACATGGGAGAGTGCCCATTGGGCTGTCAGAAGAAACTGGGTTTGCTCCTGTTTTGCACGTGTTGGAATGACTGCCTGCGATGGGGAAGCCAGAAAATAGGTACTCCTGGCCCTTCAGTTCAGGCCATTAGTCCAAACTGCTTTTAGCTCTCGTGAGTTCTGCTGGCCAAAAACCTCTAAAATCAGTTCCATAGCATTGTGACAAACAAAATGTGCTGTACAGCTCAATACAGTCAAAATAAAATCTGTTAGTGCTGCTGTGTTTGGGACCCATTCTTTTGTTTGGGCTGATTTCTTCTCACGGTGCTCCCCAGGCTGCTGGTACTTGCTGCCTCTCCCCTTGAAGGAGGTACACTAGGGATTTCATATTCCTTGTCACAAATCAGAAGGAAGGGTAGGAAACGCAGCAACCTGTGCTATGGCCTCCGACCCAGAGGCCCAACATGTTCTTCCCAGCAAACATGAAGCTGCCTGGGACGCTAGCCTCTTGCAGCCTCGCCCGTAATGACCCAAAAAGGGATTTTTCTTTTCCAGGGAAGGACTCGGACAGGATGCAACAGCTCTTCACTGGCAAGTTTATACCAGATTTTGTCTGATATTTCTACAGTTGTGTTTTGCTCTGCAGAAAGACAGATAGGGACCGTCGTCTTAGATTGATGTGCCAAGCTAGATGTTGGAAAGTCACAGTTCGTGGTGGAGCTGGAAGGAATCTTCTAGAAAGCCTGTCATGAATTTCAAGCACCTAGAGACCTT
Source organism: Lathamus discolor (assembly GCF_037157495.1). Taxonomy (NCBI): domain Eukaryota; kingdom Metazoa; phylum Chordata; class Aves; order Psittaciformes; family Psittacidae; genus Lathamus; species Lathamus discolor. The sequence continues at coordinate 69,650 of NW_027069145.1, forward strand.
GTGGTTAAGCAGATGGTCTGGTAAACTGCTACAACAGTGTTCACAGCATTGACATTAGACAGGTGCTGCAGAAACCCTACAGCAGCCTTCCAAATACTTCAAGGGGCTGACAAGAAACCTGAAGCTGTGACTGCCCCATCCACGGCAGTGTTCAAGGGCAGGTTGGACAACGCGGCTTGGAGCATTCTTCACCAGTGGAAGTTGCAGGTAAGGCTGCCCTGGAAAGGGGTTCTACCTGAAGAACCCACGCCCAGGCTGGGGATGTGCTGCAGGGTTAGGAGTTGTTAGGGTTTGGGTTAGGGTTAGGGTTGTGACTGGGGATAGGGTTAGGGTTAGGGTAGGGTTAGGGTAGGGTTAGGGTTAGGGTTAGGGTTAGGGTTATCCAATATCTGATTGGATATCTGGATATCCAATATCTGATTCACCCTTTCAGATCTGGGGATGGGGTTTATGTTAAGAATTTTTCCAGAGATCCTCTACAGTAGAAGTGGAGCGGACCGTACCAGAGATTACTGACATCCTTTACAGCAGTGAAGTTAAAGGAACAAGCTGCTTGAATAAATTACTCAAGAATAAAGAAAGCACCAGAGCCAGAGAAGACATGGCAGGTCTAACCTTCACGACCCTTGCTTATGAAATCGCATAATTTGGACTCGTATGATAAATGGAGCTTGGGGCCAGAACATATACCAGGAATTAGTGCAGAATTTAACTAAGATTTTCAGTCGTAGAGACTGATGGGTGTGTGCAGAGTTGCCTAAATCAGGAAAAGGCCTGGATATCCCATTAATTGGAGTCCAATTCCTAACACTGTATCATGGACAAATTTGTGGGAGAACACTAGCAATCTGTACTCAAACGAAAGGTTAAAATTTGGAATAGATAATCCGAATGCAAAAAGAGCCAGGTTTGAATGTTGTTGCTGGGCATCTTCAGCACACAGTGAGATTTGAAGGGTGACACACACATTGCAGTCTGTCCTCACTTTCCTACCTCAAAGTGCATTTGAATCCAACATCTCCGGTGCCTGCTCTCAGCTGAGCACAGCAGAGTAAAGCACGAACGTTTGAACTCTGCTCCCACAGGAAAAGAGCCGGGTTTGAAAGCTGTTGCTGGGAATCTTCAGCACCCAGTGAACTTTGAAGGCTGACACAAATATTGCAGTCTCTCCTCACTTTCCAACCTCAAAGTGCATTTGAATCTAACTTCTCCGGTGCCTGCTCTCAGCTGAGCACTGCAGAGGACAGCACGAACGTTTGAACTCTGCTTCCACAGCCAAAAAGCAAGGAGTGAATGATTCTACTGGGCAACTTCAGCACCCTGTGAGCTTTGAAGTGGGACACACGCATTGCTGTCTCTCCTCACTTTCCTACCTCAAAGTGTAACTGAATCCAACATATTCAGAGCCTACTATCAGCAGAGCACAGCAGAGTAAAGCACAGAACATTTGCAGTCTGCACACAAAGCAAAAGAGACAGGAGTGATAGATTCTGCTGGGCATATTCAACACCCAGTGAGCTTTCAATGGTAACACACACTTTCCTGTCTCTCCTCACTTTCCTACTTCAAAGTGCATTTGAATCCAACTTCTCTGGTGCCTGCTATCAGCAGAGAACAGCAGAGTAAAGCACAAACATTTGAAATCTGCTCCCACAGGAAAGGAGACAGGCTTGAAAGTTGTTGCTGGGCATCTTCAGCACAGAGTGAGCTTTGAATGGTGACACACACATTGCTGTCACTCCTCACTTTCCTACCCCAAAGTGCATTTGAATCCAACATCTCCGGTGCCTGCTCTCAGCTGAGCACAGCAGAGTAAAGCACGAACGTTTGAACTCTGCTCCCACAGGAAAAGAGCCGGGTTTGAAAGCTGTTGCTGGGAATCTTCAGCACCCAGTGAACTTTGAAGGCTGACACAAATATTGCAGTCTCTCCTCACTTTCCAACCTCAAAGTGCATTTGAATCCAACTTCTCCGGTGCCTGCTCTCAGCTGAGCACTGCAGAGAACAGAACGAACGTTTGAACTCTGCTTCCACAGCCAAAAAGCAAGGAGTGAATGATTCTACTGGGCATCTTCAGCACCCTGTGAGCTTTGAAGTGGGACACACGCATTGCTGTCTCTCCTCACTTTCCTACCTCAAAGTGGAATTGAATCCAACATATTCAGTGCCTGCTATCAGCAGAGCACAGCAGAGTAAAGCACAGAACATTTGCAGTCTGCACACAAAGCAAAAGAGACAGGAGTGATAGATTCTGCTGGGCATATTCAACACCCAGTGAGCTTTCAATGGTAACACACACTTTCCTGTCTCTCCTCACTTTCCTACTTCAAAGTGCATTTGAATGCAACTTCTCCGGTGCCTGCTATCAGCAGAGAACAGCAGAGTAAAGCACAAACATTTGAAATCTGCTCCCACAGGAAAGGAGACAGGCTTGAAAGTTGTTGCTGGGCATCTTCAGCGCAGAGTGAGCTTTGAATGGTGACACACACATTGCTGTCACTCCTCACTTTCCTACCCCAAAGTGCTTTTATATCCCCATTCTCCACTGCCTGCTATCGTCTGTGCACAGCAGAGTGAAGCACGAACGATTGAATTCTGCTCCCTCAGGAAAAGAGCCAGGAGTGAATGAGTCTTCTGGGCATCTTCAGCACCCAGTGAGCTTTGAAGGGCAACACACGCATTGCTGTCTCTCCTCACTTTCTTACCTCAAATTGCATTTGAATCCACCTTCTCCAATGCCTGCTCTCGGCTGAACACAGCAGAGCATAAAGCACGAAAGTTTGAACTCTGCTCCCACAGCCAAAGAGCCAGGAGTGAAAGATGCTACTGGGCCTCTTTAGTACACGGTGAGCTTTGAAGGGTGACACACAGATCGCTGTCTCTCCTCACTTTCCTACATCAAAGTGCATTTGAATCCAACATCTCCGGTGCCTGCTCTCGGCTGAGCACAGCAGAGTAAATCTCGACGTTTGAACTCTGCTCCCACAGGAAAAGAGACAGGTCTGAAAGTTGTTGCTGGCCGTCATCAGCACACAGTGAGCTTTGAAGTATGACAAACACATTGCTTTCTCTCCTCACTTTTCTAACTCAAAGTGCATTTGAATCCAACTTCTCCGGTGCCTGCTCTCTGCTGAGCACAGCAGAATAAAGCACGAACGTTTGAAGTCTGCTCCTACAGCAAAAGAGCCGGGAGTGAATTATTCTACTGGGCATCTTCAGCACGCAGTGAGCTTTGAACTGTGACAAAGACTTTGCTGTCTCCCCTCACTTTCCTTCCTCAAAAAGTGCTTTTGAAAATAACTTCCCCGGTGCCTGCTCTCGCCTGAGCACAGCAGAGTAAAGCTCGAACGTTTGAACTCTGCTCCCACACCCAAACAGCCACGAGTGAAAGTTGTTGCTGGCCGTCATCAGCACACAGTGAGCTTTGAAGTATGACACACACATTGCTTCCTCTCCTCACTTTTCTGAATCAAAGTGCATTTGAATCCAACTTCTCCGGCGCCTGCTCTCGGCTGAGCACAGCAGAGTAAAGCACGAACGTTTGAACTCTGCTCCTACAGCAAAAGAGCCAGGAGTGAAAGATCTCTCTTGCCATCTTCAGCTCCCAGTGGGCTTTGAAGTGTGACAGTTTGCTGTCTCTCCTCATTTTCCTCCTCAAAGTGCATTTGAATCCAACTTCTCCGGTGCCTGCTCTCAGCTGAGCACAGCAGAGTAAAGCACGAACGTTTGAACTCTGCTCCCACACCCAAACAGCCACGAGTGACAGTTGTTGCTTGCTATCTTCAGCACCCAGTGAGCTTTTCAGTGCTGACACAAACATTGTTGTCTCTCCTCACTTTCCTAACTCAAAGTGCATTTGAATCCAAGTTCTCCGGTGCCTACTCTCGGCTGAGCAGAGCAGAGTAAATCACGAACGTTTGAACTCTGCTCCCACAGCCAAAGAGCCAGGAGTGAATGATGCTGCTGGGCCTCTTTAGCACACGGTGAGCCTTTCAAGGCTGACACACACATTGCTGTCTCTCCTCACTTTCTTTCCTCAAAGTGCATTTGAATCCAACTTCTCCGGTGCCTGCTGTCGGCTGATCACTGGAGAGGAGAGCACAAACGTTTGAACTCTGCTCCCAAAGACAAAGAGTGCAATATGTTGCTGGGCATCTTCAGCACCCAGTGAGCTTTGAAGGGTGAGCACAAGTGACACACCTCACACATCACCTCAAAGTGCATTTGAATCCAACATCTCCAGTGACGGCTCTCGGCTGAGCACAGCAGAGCAAAGCAGGAACTTTTGAACTCTGCACCCACAGAAAAAGAGCCAGGCTTGAAAGTTGTTTCTGGGCATCTTCAGCACACAAGATCTTCGAAGAGTCACACACATATTGCTGTCTCTCCTCATTTTCCTTCCGCAAAGTGCATTTGAATCCAAATTCTCCAGTGCCTGCTCTCAGCTGAGCACAGCAGAGCAAAGCAGGAACGTTTGAACTCTGCTCCCACAGCCAAAGAGCCAGGTGCGAATGATCCTGCTAGGCAGCTTCATTCAGTGAGCTTCGCAAGGGTGAAACACACATTGCTGTATCTCCTCACTTGCCTACCTCAAAGTGCATTTGAATCCCCCCCGAAGAGAGAGAGCATGCCCTTCTGGGTAGCTCCCAGTTGCCTCCCTGGGCATGACAATGTTCCTGTGGTGCACATGAAGAATTTGCTGGGGGAAACAGTCTGGCTTATTCCTGCTTCTGGTAAAGGCAAACCCACTTGTGGGATTGCTTTTGCTCACCCGGATATACTTGGTGGGTAATGCAGGAAGATGGGGAAGTCTGATGTATACCTCAAGGGGATTTGATTTCAGGGGAAAACTGCCACTGAACTCAATTGTATGCTGTTGCCTGCTATGTAGCACTTTTATAGCCCACCAGCTAGATGTCTTCAGGTCACCAGCAGCTGGCCCTGACTTCCCTCCAACCATCATCCCAACAAAGAATGAACTTTGATGAAACCAGATGAGTTCTGTGGTAAAGGAACAATCAGCGTCAGCAGGCAACGATCCAACACTGCACACAGCCTCTCCTGCTCTGAAAGACTGTTACAAGGGATGGAGCCCGACGTCATGGAGCGGATGGACTCAGCAGCTTTATAGGGATTGTTCCATGCACTAAGGAATGATCTCTCTCTCTCTTTTTGTGTGTATGTATATATATATGTATATATACGTGATAAGAGCGATGGTATATTGAAAATGTGGCATCTGAGCATGACGTGAATGGTATGGAATAAGGGGTGGATACTGTCCTGGGTTCAGCAGTAGCAGTCATTTTTTTCTCCTTCTTAGTAGCTGGTGCAGCGCTGTGTTTTGACTTTCGGCCTGGGAACAGCGCTGATAACACCGATTGTTTTTAGCTGTTGCTCAGAAATGTTTACTCTGACCGAGGACTTTCTGAGTCTAATGCTCTGCCAGGGAAGGGGGGGAAGCCAGGAGGAAGCAGAGACAGGAAACCTGACCCAAACTAGCCAAAGAGGTATTCCATACCACAGCACATCATGTGCAGTATATAAACTGGGGGCTGTTACCCGGAAGGGTTAGATCACTGCTTGGTTGGGCTGGGTATCGTTTGGAGGGTGGTGAGCAGTTGTATTCTCTTCCCTTGTGATTTCCCTTATCATTATTATTGGTGATTGCCCTTAGTCATCGTGTTTGTAGTAAGCGTGGGTAAAGCCCTTCCCAAAACTTCATTTGCGAAGCCAAGCCTTCAATCAATCAATCAATCAATCAATCAATCAATTATTATTTGGTGGTAGCAGTAGTGGTCTTGTTATACCTTAGTTATTGGACTGTTCTTATCTCAACCCATGGGAGATACATTCTTTTGATTCTCCTCCCCATCCCTCTGGGATCGGGGGGGAGGAAAGAGGGGGAGCAAGCTAGTGGCTGTGTGGTTCTGGGTTGCCAACTGGGCTTCAACCACGACAAGTATCTATACAAAACACATCCCAATTTCCAAATTGATGCTAGCAATATGTAGTTAAATTCATTATAATACATAAATCTGGTATAACTCCTTATATCCAGTGCAGCAGGCAAAGCAACTTAAAGAACAAAAAATATTGAAGAGGATAAAAACAAAACATTGCTTTATCTTGCAATTATTACTCAATAATGAGAAATTAGTAAACATGCAGCACCAAAACAAAAGAAGTAGCGATTTTGCTGAAGCAACTACATAAGTTTATGTGCATAAATGGCCATCCTCCCTAGATCACTTATTGAAATCAGTCTTATAGTGCAGATTCTTTTAAAGGAGATAATGCTCAACAGATGGGCTGGAGAGAGAATTGACAATTTTTTGAATAGAATTTCTCCATACTGAAGCCAGTTTCCACATTTCAAATATGATACTTTTATAAGGAATTGTTTAATCCCTAGATCCCTCAGGCAGCACCAGTCTCACCTCCTTTCTAAGAGATCTGTGGTGTTAATGAGGAAGAAGAGTTTCAAAATGGGGATTTCTCTGCAGAAACGCAGGGGGGTTTTCCAGCTAAATGAAAATGTCTGATAATTTCTGCACCTCAAGAGCTGAGACTTTGTGTGTGTGGGAGGACCTGTGAGGATGTTTGATTCTACTAACAAGGCAAAGTACTTTATGCTGTTGTGATCTCCCAAATTCTTTGCTAATGGTTTGTCATCTCTGTGGGAGGGAGTGGAATAACGACCCTTTCCTGCACTTTGATATGTCAGCCTCTGGTTTTGTAAATGCCAATAGTGCAAGCAAAACTAGCATCATCTGATGACCCTGTACTTCCTTGGACTCTGCTTCTTTTCCACACTGGGAACAACCAAGATGGCTTTGGGAAGAGAAGGCACCTTGCTTCAGATTCTCCCCCGCCTTGTACCATGCAGTCACTGCCAGACATGGGAGAGTGCCCATTGGGCTGTCAGAAGAAACTGGGTTTGCTCCTGTTTTGCACGTGTTGGAATGACTGCCTGCGATGGGGAAGCCAGAAAATAGGTACTCCTGGCCCTTCAGTTCAGGCCATTAGTCCAAACTGCTTTTAGCTCTCGTGAGTTCTGCTGGCCAAAAACCTCTAAAATCAGTTCCATGGCATTGTGACAAACAAAATGTGCTGTACAGCTCAATACAGTCAAAATAAAATCTGTTAGTGCTGCTGTGTTTGGGACCCATTCTTTTGTTTGGGCTGATTTCTTCTCACGGTGCTCCCCAGGCTGCTGGTACTTGCTGCCTCTCCCCTTGAAGGAGGTACACTAGGGATTTCATATTCCTTGTCACAAATCAGAAGGAAGGGTAGGAAACGCAGCAACCTGTGCTATGGCCTCCGACCCAGAGCCCCAACATGCTCTTCCCAGCAAACATGAAGCTGCCTGGGACGCTAGCCTCTTGCAGCCTCGCCCGTAATGACCCAAAAAGGGATTTTTCTTTTCCAGGGAAGGACTCGGACAGGATGCAACAGCTCTTCACTGGCAAGTTTATACCAGATTTTGTCTGATATTTCTACAGTTGTGTTTTGCTCTGCAGAAAGACAGATAGGGACCGTCGTCTTAGATTGATGTGCCAAGCTAGATGTTGGAAAGTCACAGTTCGTGGTGGAGCTGGAAGGAATCTTCTAGAAAGCCTGTCATGAATTTCAAGCACCTAGAGACCTTGTGGTTAAGCAGATGGTCTGGTAAACTGCTACAACAGTGTTCACAGCATTGACATTAGACAGGTGCTGCAGAAACCCTACAGCAGCCTTCCAAATACTTCAAGGGGCTGACAAGAAACCTGAAGCTGTGACTGCCCCATCCACGGCAGTGTTCAAGGGCAGGTTGGACAACGCGGCTTGGAGCATTCTTCACCAGTGGAAGTTGCAGGTAAGGCTGCCCTGGAAAGGGGTTCTACCTGAAGAACCCACGCCCAGGCTGGGGATGTGCTGCAGGGTTAGGAGTTGTTAGGGTTTGGGTTAGGGTTAGGGTTGTGACTGGGGATAGGGTTAGGGTTAGGGTAGGGTTAGGGTAGGGTTAGGGTTAGGGTTAGGGTTAGGGTTATCCAATATCTGATTGGATATCTGGATATCCAATATCTGATTCACCCTTTCAGATCTGGGGATGGGGTTTATGTTAAGAATTTTTCCAGAGATCCTCTACAGTAGAAGTGGAGCGGACCGTACCAGAGATTACTGACATCCTTTACAGCAGTGAAGTTAAAGGAACAAGCTGCTTGAATAAATTACTCAAGAATAAAGAAAGCACCAGAGCCAGAGAAGACATGGCAGGTCTAACCTTCACGACCCTTGCTTATGAAATCGCATAATTTGGACTCGTATGATAAATGGAGCTTGGGGCCAGAACATATACCAGGAATTAGTGCAGAATTTAACTAAGATTTTCAGTCGTAGAGACTGATGGGTGTGTGCAGAGTTGCCTAAATCAGGAAAAGGCCTGGATATCCCATTAATTGGAGTCCAATTCCTAACACTGTATCATGGACAAATTTGTGGGAGAACACTAGCAATCTGTACTCAAACGAAAGGTTAAAATTTGGAATAGATAATCCGAATGCAAAAAGAGCCAGGTTTGAATGTTGTTGCTGGGCATCTTCAGCACACAGTGAGATTTGAAGGGTGACACACACATTGCAGTCTCTCCTCACTTTCCTACCTCAAAGTGCATTTGAATCCAACATCTCCGGTGCCTGCTCTCAGCTGAGCACAGCAGAGTAAAGCACGAACGTTTGAACTCTGCTCCCACAGGAAAAGAGCCGGGTTTGAAAGCTGTTGCTGGGAATCTTCAGCACCCAGTGAACTTTGAAGGCTGACACAAATATTGCAGTCTCTCCTCACTTTCCAACCTCAAAGTGCATTTGAATCTAACTTCTCCGGTGCCTGCTCTCAGCTGAGCACTGCAGAGGACAGCACGAACGTTTGAACTCTGCTTCCACAGCCAAAAAGCAAGGAGTGAATGATTCTACTGGGCAACTTCAGCACCCTGTGAGCTTTGAAGTGGGACACACGCATTGCTGTCTCTCCTCACTTTCCTACCTCAAAGTGTAACTGAATCCAACATATTCAGAGCCTACTATCAGCAGAGCACAGCAGAGTAAAGCACAGAACATTTGCAGTCTGCACACAAAGCAAAAGAGACAGGAGTGATAGATTCTGCTGGGCATATTCAACACCCAGTGAGCTTTCAATGGTAACACACACTTTCCTGTCTCTCCTCACTTTCCTACTTCAAAGTGCATTTGAATCCAACTTCTCTGGTGCCTGCTATCAGCAGAGAACAGCAGAGTAAAGCACAAACATTTGAAATCTGCTCCCACAGGAAAGGAGACAGGCTTGAAAGTTGTTGCTGGGCATCTTCAGCACAGAGTGAGCTTTGAATGGTGACACACACATTGCTGTCACTCCTCACTTTCCTACCCCAAAGTGCATTTGAATCCAACATCTCCGGTGCCTGCTCTCAGCTGAGCACAGCAGAGTAAAGCACGAACGTTTGAACTCTGCTCCCACAGGAAAAGAGCCGGGTTTGAAAGCTGTTGCTGGGAATCTTCAGCACCCAGTGAACTTTGAAGGCTGACACAAATATTGCAGTCTCTCCTCACTTTCCAACCTCAAAGTGCATTTGAATCCAACTTCTCCGGTGCCTGCTCTCAGCTGAGCACTGCAGAGAACAGAACGAACGTTTGAACTCTGCTTCCACAGCCAAAAAGCAAGGAGTGAATGATTCTACTGGGCATCTTCAGCACCCTGTGAGCTTTGAAGTGGGACACACGCATTGCTGTCTCTCCTCACTTTCCTACCTCAAAGTGTAATTGAATCCAACATATTCAGTGCCTGCTATCAGCAGAGCACAGCAGAGTAAAGCACAGAACATTTGCAGTCTGCACACAAAGCAAAAGAGACAGGAGTGATAGATTCTGCTGGGCATATTCAACACCCAGTGAGCTTTCAATGGTAACACACACTTTCCTGTCTCTCCTCACTTTCCTACTTCAAAGTGCATTTGAATGCAACTTCTCCGGTGCCTGCTATCAGCAGAGAACAGCAGAGTAAAGCACAAACATTTGAAATCTGCTCCCACAGGAAAGGAGACAGGCTTGAAAGTTGTTGCTGGGCATCTTCAGCGCAGAGTGAGCTTTGAATGGTGACACACACATTGCTGTCACTCCTCACTTTCCTACCCCAAAGTGCTTTTATATCCCCATTCTCCACTGCCTGCTATCGTCTGTGCACAGCAGAGTGAAGCACGAACGATTGAATTCTGCTCCCTCAGGAAAAGAGCCAGGAGTGAATGAGTCTTCTGGGCATCTTCAGCACCCAGTGAGCTTTGAAGGGCAACACACGCATTGCTGTCTCTCCTCACTTTCTTACCTCAAATTGCATTTGAATCCACCTTCTCCAATGCCTGCTCTCGGCTGAACACAGCAGAGCATAAAGCACGAAAGTTTGAACTCTGCTCCCACAGCCAAAGAGCCAGGAGTGAAAGATGCTACTTTGCCTCTTTAGTACACGGTGAGCTTTGAAGGGTGACACACAGATCGCTGTCTCTCCTCACTTTCCTACATCAAAGTGCATTTGAATCCAACATCTCCGGTGCCTGCTCTCGGCTGAGCACAGCAGAGTAAATCTCGACGTTTGAACTCTGCTCCCACAGGAAAAGAGACAGGTCTGAAAGTTGTTGCTGGCCGTCATCAGCACACAGTGAGCTTTGAAGTATGACAAACACATTGCTTTCTCTCCTCACTTTTCTAACTCAAAGTGCATTTGAATCCAACTTCTCCGGTGCCTGCTCTCTGCTGAGCACAGCAGAATAAAGCACGAACGTTTGAAGTCTGCTCCTACAGCAAAAGAGCCGGGAGTGAATGATTCTACTGGGCATCTTCAGCACGCAGTGAGCTTTGAACTGTGACAAAGACTTTGCTGTCTCCCCTCACTTTCCTTCCTCAAAAAGTGCTTTTGAAAATAACTTCCCCGGTGCCTGCTCTCGCCTGAGCACAGCAGAGTAAAGCTCGAACGTTTGAACTCTGCTCCCACACCCAAACAGCCACGAGTGAAAGTTGTTGCTGGCCGTCATCAGCACACAGTGAGCTTTGAAGTATGACACACACATTGCTTCCTCTCCTCACTTTTCTGAATCAAAGTGCATTTGAATCCAACTTCTCCGGCGCCTGCTCTCGGCTGAGCACAGCAGAGTAAAGCACGAACGTTTGAACTCTGCTCCTACAGCAAAAGAGCCAGGAGTGAAAGATCTCTCTTGCCATCTTCAGCTCCCAGTGGGCTTTGAAGTGTGACAGTTTGCTGTCTCTCCTCATTTTCCTCCTCAAAGTGCATTTGAATCCAACTTCTCCGGTGCCTGCTCTCAGCTGAGCACAGCAGAGTAAAGCACGAACGTTTGAACTCTGCTCCCACACCCAAACAGCCACGAGTGACAGTTGTTGCTTGCTATCTTCAGCACCCAGTGAGCTTTTCAGTGCTGACACAAACATTGTTGTCTCTCCTCACTTTCCTAACTCAAAGTGCATTTGAATCCAAGTTCTCCGGTGCCTACTCTCGGCTGAGCAGAGCAGAGTAAATCACGAACGTTTGAACTCTGCTCCCACAGCCAAAGAGCCAGGAGTGAATGATGCTGCTGGGCCTCTTTAGCACACGGTGAGCCTTTCAAGGCTGACACACACATTGCTGTCTCTCCTCACTTTCTTTCCTCAAAGTGCATTTGAATCCAACTTCTCCGGTGCCTGCTGTCGGCTGATCACTGGAGAGGAGAGCACAAACGTTTGAACTCTGCTCCCAAAGACAAAGAGTGCAATATGTTGCTGGGCATCTTCAGCACCCAGTGAGCTTTGAAGGGTGAGCACAAGTGACACACCTCACACATCACCTCAAAGTGCATTTGAATCCAACATCTCCAGTGACGGCTCTCGGCTGAGCACAGCAGAGCAAAGCAGGAACTTTTGAACTCTGCACCCACAGAAAAAGAGCCAGGCTTGAAAGTTGTTTCTGGGCATCTTCAGCACACAAGATCTTCGAAGAGTCACACACATATTGCTGTCTCTCCTCATTTTCCTTCCGCAAAGTGCATTTGAATCCAAATTCTCCAGTGCCTGCTCTCAGCTGAGCACAGCAGAGCAAAGCAGGAACGTTTGAACTCTGCTCCCACAGCCAAAGAGCCAGGTGCGAATGATCCTGCTAGGCAGCTTCATTCAGTGAGCTTCGCAAGGGTGAAACACACATTGCTGTATCTCCTCACTTGCCTACCTCAAAGTGCATTTGAATCCCCCCCGAAGAGAGAGAGCATGCCCTTCTGGGTAGCTCCCAGTTGCCTCCCTGGGCATGACAATGTTCCTGTGGTGCACATGAAGAATTTGCTGGGGGAAACAGTCTGGCTTATTCCTGCTTCTGGTAAAGGCAAACCCACTTGTGGGATTGCTTTTGCTCACCCGGATATACTTGGTGGGTAATGCAGGAAGATGGGGAAGTCTGATGTATACCTCAAGGGGATTTGATTTCAGGGGAAAACTGCCACTGAACTCAATTGTATGCTGTTGCCTGCTATGTAGCACTTTTATAGCCCACCAGCTAGATGTCTTCAGGTCACCAGCAGCTGGCCCTGACTTCCCTCCAACCATCATCCCAACAAAGAATGAACTTTGATGAAACCAGATGAGTTCTGTGGTAAAGGAACAATCAGCGTCAGCAGGCAACGATCCAACACTGCACACAGCCTCTCCTGCTCTGAAAGACTGTTACAAGGGATGGAGCCCGACGTCATGGAGCGGATGGACTCAGCAGCTTTATAGGGATTGTTCCATGCACTAAGGAATGATCTCTCTCTCTCTTTTTGTGTGTATGTATATATATATGTATATATACGTGATAAGAGCGATGGTATATTGAAAATGTGGCATCTGAGCATGACGTGAATGGTATGGAATAAGGGGTGGATACTGTCCTGGGTTCAGCAGTAGCAGTCATTTTTTTCTCCTTCTTAGTAGCTGGTGCAGCGCTGTGTTTTGACTTTCGGCCTGGGAACAGCGCTGATAACACCGATTGTTTTTAGCTGTTGCTCAGAAATGTTTACTCTGACCGAGGACTTTCTGAGTCTAATGCTCTGCCAGGGAAGGGGGGGAAGCCAGGAGGAAGCAGAGACAGGAAACCTGACCCAAACTAGCCAAAGAGGTATTCCATACCACAGCACATCATGTGCAGTATATAAACTGGGGGCTGTTACCCGGAAGGGTTAGATCACTGCTTGGTTGGGCTGGGTATCGTTTGGAGGGTGGTGAGCAGTTGTATTCTCTTCCCTTGTGATTTCCCTTATCATTATTATTGGTGATTGCCCTTAGTCATCGTGTTTGTAGTAAGCGTGGGTAAAGCCCTTCCCAAAACTTCATTTGCGAAGCCAAGCCTTCAATCAATCAATCAATCAATCAATCAATCAATCAATTATTATTTGGTGGTAGCAGTAGTGGTCTTGTTATACCTTAGTTATTGGACTGTTCTTATCTCAACCCATGGGAGATACATTCTTTTGATTCTCCTCCCCATCCCTCTGGGATCGGGGGGGAGGAAAGAGGGGGAGCAAGCTAGTGGCTGTGTGGTTCTGGGTTGCCAACTGGGCTTCAACCACGACAAGTATCTATACAAAACACATCCCAATTTCCAAATTGATGCTAGCAATATGTAGTTAAATTCATTATAATACATAAATCTGGTATAACTCCTTATATCCAGTGCAGCAGGCAAAGCAACTTAAAGAACAAAAAATATTGAAGAGGATAAAAACAAAACATTGCTTTATCTTGCAATTATTACTCAATAATGAGAAATTAGTAAACATGCAGCACCAAAACAAAAGAAGTAGCGATTTTGCTGAAGCAACTACATAAGTTTATGTGCATAAATGGCCATCCTCCCTAGATCACTTATTGAAATCAGTCTTATAGTGCAGATTCTTTTAAAGGAGATAATGCTCAACAGATGGGCTGGAGAGAGAATTGACAATTTTTTGAATAGAATTTCTCCATACTGAAGCCAGTTTCCACATTTCAAATATGATGCTTTTATAAGGAATTGTTTAATCCCTAGATCCCTCAGGCAGCACCAGTCTCACCTCCTTTCTAAGAGATCTGTGGTGTTAATGAGGAAGAAGAGTTTCAAAATGGGGATTTCTCTGCAGAAACGCAGGGGGGTTTTCCAGCTAAATGAAAATGTCTGATAATTTCTGCACCTCAAGAGCTGAGACTTTGTGTGTGTGGGAGGACCTGTGAGGATGTTTGATTCTACTAACAAGGCAAAGTACTTTATGCTGTTGTGATCTCCCAAATTCTTTGCTAATGGTTTGTCATCTCTGTGGGAGGGAGTGGAATAACGACCCTTTCCTGCACTTTGATATGTCAGCCTCTGGTTTTGTAAATGCCAATAGTGCAAGCAAAACTAGCATCATCTGATGACCCTGTACTTCCTTGGACTCTGCTTCTTTTCCACACTGGGAACAACCAAGATGGCTTTGGGAAGAGAAGGCACCTTGCTTCAGATTCTCCCCCGCCTTGTACCATGCAGTCACTGCCAGACATGGGAGAGTGCCCATTGGGCTGTCAGAAGAAACTGGGTTTGCTCCTGTTTTGCACGTGTTGGAATGACTGCCTGCGATGGGGAAGCCAGAAAATAGGTACTCCTGGCCCTTCAGTTCAGGCCATTAGTCCAAACTGCTTTTAGCTCTCGTGAGTTCTGCTGGCCAAAAACCTCTAAAATCAGTTCCATGGCATTGTGACAAACAAAATGTGCTGTACAGCTCAATACAGTCAAAATAAAATCTGTTAGTGCTGCTGTGTTTGGGACCCATTCTTTTGTTTGGGCTGATTTCTTCTCACGGTGCTCCCCAGGCTGCTGGTACTTGCTGCCTCTCCCCTTGAAGGAGGTACACTAGGGATTTCATATTCCTTGTCACAAATCAGAAGGAAGGGTAGGAAACGCAGCAACCTGTGCTATGGCCTCCGACCCAGAGCCCCAACATGCTCTTCCCAGCAAACATGAAGCTGCCTGGGACGCTAGCCTCTTGCAGCCTCGCCCGTAATGACCCAAAAAGGGATTTTTCTTTTCCAGGGAAGGACTCGGACAGGATGCAACAGCTCTTCACTGGCAAGTTTATAC
The DNA here is from genome assembly GCF_037157495.1 of Lathamus discolor. Lineage (NCBI taxonomy): Eukaryota > Metazoa > Chordata > Aves > Psittaciformes > Psittacidae > Lathamus > Lathamus discolor. Next base: position 84,785 of record NW_027069145.1, read on the forward strand.
CAGATTTTGTCTGATATTTCTACAGTTGTGTTTTGCTCTGCAGAAAGACAGATAGGGACCGTCGTCTTAGATTGATGTGCCAAGCTAGATGTTGGAAAGTCACAGTTCGTGGTGGAGCTGGAAGGAATCTTCTAGAAAGCCTGTCATGAATTTCAAGCACCTAGAGACCTTGTGGTTAAGCAGATGGTCTGGTAAACTGCTACAACAGTGTTCACAGCATTGACATTAGACAGGTGCTGCAGAAACCCTACAGCAGCCTTCCAAATACTTCAAGGGGCTGACAAGAAACCTGAAGCTGTGACTGCCCCATCCACGGCAGTGTTCAAGGGCAGGTTGGACAACGCGGCTTGGAGCATTCTTCACCAGTGGAAGTTGCAGGTAAGGCTGCCCTGGAAAGGGGTTCTACCTGAAGAACCCACGCCCAGGCTGGGGATGTGCTGCAGGGTTAGGAGTTGTTAGGGTTTGGGTTAGGGTTAGGGTTGTGACTGGGGATAGGGTTAGGGTTAGGGTAGGGTTAGGGTAGGGTTAGGGTTAGGGTTAGGGTTAGGGTTATCCAATATCTGATTGGATATCTGGATATCCAATATCTGATTCACCCTTTCAGATCTGGGGATGGGGTTTATGTTAAGAATTTTTCCAGAGATCCTCTACAGTAGAAGTGGAGCGGACCGTACCAGAGATTACTGACATCCTTTACAGCAGTGAAGTTAAAGGAACAAGCTGCTTGAATAAATTACTCAAGAATAAAGAAAGCACCAGAGCCAGAGAAGACATGGCAGGTCTAACCTTCACGACCCTTGCTTATGAAATCGCATAATTTGGACTCGTATGATAAATGGAGCTCGGGGCCAGAACATATACCAGGAATTAGTGCAGAATTTAACTAAGATTTTCAGTCGTAGAGACTGATGGGTGTGTGCAGAGTTGCCTAAATCAGGAAAAGGCCTGGATATCCCATTAATTGGAGTCCAATTCCTAACACTGTATCATGGACAAATTTGTGGGAGAACACTAGCAATCTGTACTCAAACGAAAGGTTAAAATTTGGAATAGATAATCCGAATGCAAAAAGAGCCAGGTTTGAATGTTGTTGCTGGGCATCTTCAGCACACAGTGAGATTTGAAGGGTGACACACACATTGCAGTCTGTCCTCACTTTCCTACCTCAAAGTGCATTTGAATCCAACATCTCCGGTGCCTGCTCTCAGCTGAGCACAGCAGAGTAAAGCACGAACGTTTGAACTCTGCTCCCACAGGAAAAGAGCCGGGTTTGAAAGCTGTTGCTGGGAATCTTCAGCACCCAGTGAACTTTGAAGGCTGACACAAATATTGCAGTCTCTCCTCACTTTCCAACCTCAAAGTGCATTTGAATCTAACTTCTCCGGTGCCTGCTCTCAGCTGAGCACTGCAGAGGACAGCACGAACGTTTGAACTCTGCTTCCACAGCCAAAAAGCAAGGAGTGAATGATTCTACTGGGCAACTTCAGCACCCTGTGAGCTTTGAAGTGGGACACACGCATTGCTGTCTCTCCTCACTTTCCTACCTCAAAGTGTAACTGAATCCAACATATTCAGAGCCTACTATCAGCAGAGCACAGCAGAGTAAAGCACAGAACATTTGCAGTCTGCACACAAAGCAAAAGAGACAGGAGTGATAGATTCTGCTGGGCATATTCAACACCCAGTGAGCTTTCAATGGTAACACACACTTTCCTGTCTCTCCTCACTTTCCTACTTCAAAGTGCATTTGAATCCAACTTCTCTGGTGCCTGCTATCAGCAGAGAACAGCAGAGTAAAGCACAAACATTTGAAATCTGCTCCCACAGGAAAGGAGACAGGCTTGAAAGTTGTTGCTGGGCATCTTCAGCACAGAGTGAGCTTTGAATGGTGACACACACATTGCTGTCACTCCTCACTTTCCTACCCCAAAGTGCATTTGAATCCAACATCTCCGGTGCCTGCTCTCAGCTGAGCACAGCAGAGTAAAGCACGAACGTTTGAACTCTGCTCCCACAGGAAAAGAGCCGGGTTTGAAAGCTGTTGCTGGGAATCTTCAGCACCCAGTGAACTTTGAAGGCTGACACAAATATTGCAGTCTCTCCTCACTTTCCAACCTCAAAGTGCATTTGAATCCAACTTCTCCGGTGCCTGCTCTCAGCTGAGCACTGCAGAGAACAGAACGAACGTTTGAACTCTGCTTCCACAGCCAAAAAGCAAGGAGTGAATGATTCTACTGGGCATCTTCAGCACCCTGTGAGCTTTGAAGTGGGACACACGCATTGCTGTCTCTCCTCACTTTCCTACCTCAAAGTGTAATTGAATCCAACATATTCAGTGCCTGCTATCAGCAGAGCACAGCAGAGTAAAGCACAGAACATTTGCAGTCTGCACACAAAGCAAAAGAGACAGGAGTGATAGATTCTGCTGGGCATATTCAACACCCAGTGAGCTTTCAATGGTAACACACACTTTCCTGTCTCTCCTCACTTTCCTACTTCAAAGTGCATTTGAATGCAACTTCTCCGGTGCCTGCTATCAGCAGAGAACAGCAGAGTAAAGCACAAACATTTGAAATCTGCTCCCACAGGAAAGGAGACAGGCTTGAAAGTTGTTGCTGGGCATCTTCAGCGCAGAGTGAGCTTTGAATGGTGACACACACATTGCTGTCACTCCTCACTTTCCTACCCCAAAGTGCTTTTATATCCCCATTCTCCACTGCCTGCTATCGTCTGTGCACAGCAGAGTGAAGCACGAACGATTGAATTCTGCTCCCTCAGGAAAAGAGCCAGGAGTGAATGAGTCTTCTGGGCATCTTCAGCACCCAGTGAGCTTTGAAGGGCAACACACGCATTGCTGTCTCTCCTCACTTTCTTACCTCAAATTGCATTTGAATCCACCTTCTCCAATGCCTGCTCTCGGCTGAACACAGCAGAGCATAAAGCACGAAAGTTTGAACTCTGCTCCCACAGCCAAAGAGCCAGGAGTGAAAGATGCTACTTTGCCTCTTTAGTACACGGTGAGCTTTGAAGGGTGACACACAGATCGCTGTCTCTCCTCACTTTCCTACATCAAAGTGCATTTGAATCCAACATCTCCGGTGCCTGCTCTCGGCTGAGCACAGCAGAGTAAATCTCGACGTTTGAACTCTGCTCCCACAGGAAAAGAGACAGGTCTGAAAGTTGTTGCTGGCCGTCATCAGCACACAGTGAGCTTTGAAGTATGACAAACACATTGCTTTCTCTCCTCACTTTTCTAACTCAAAGTGCATTTGAATCCAACTTCTCCGGTGCCTGCTCTCTGCTGAGCACAGCAGAATAAAGCACGAACGTTTGAAGTCTGCTCCTACAGCAAAAGAGCCGGGAGTGAATGATTCTACTGGGCATCTTCAGCACGCAGTGAGCTTTGAACTGTGACAAAGACTTTGCTGTCTCCCCTCACTTTCCTTCCTCAAAAAGTGCTTTTGAAAATAACTTCCCCGGTGCCTGCTCTCGCCTGAGCACAGCAGAGTAAAGCTCGAACGTTTGAACTCTGCTCCCACACCCAAACAGCCACGAGTGAAAGTTGTTGCTGGCCGTCATCAGCACACAGTGAGCTTTGAAGTATGACACACACATTGCTTCCTCTCCTCACTTTTCTGAATCAAAGTGCATTTGAATCCAACTTCTCCGGCGCCTGCTCTCGGCTGAGCACAGCAGAGTAAAGCACGAACGTTTGAACTCTGCTCCTACAGCAAAAGAGCCAGGAGTGAAAGATCTCTCTTGCCATCTTCAGCTCCCAGTGGGCTTTGAAGTGTGACAGTTTGCTGTCTCTCCTCATTTTCCTCCTCAAAGTGCATTTGAATCCAACTTCTCCGGTGCCTGCTCTCAGCTGAGCACAGCAGAGTAAAGCACGAACGTTTGAACTCTGCTCCCACACCCAAACAGCCACGAGTGACAGTTGTTGCTTGCTATCTTCAGCACCCAGTGAGCTTTTCAGTGCTGACACAAACATTGTTGTCTCTCCTCACTTTCCTAACTCAAAGTGCATTTGAATCCAAGTTCTCCGGTGCCTACTCTCGGCTGAGCAGAGCAGAGTAAATCACGAACGTTTGAACTCTGCTCCCACAGCCAAAGAGCCAGGAGTGAATGATGCTGCTGGGCCTCTTTAGCACACGGTGAGCCTTTCAAGGCTGACACACACATTGCTGTCTCTCCTCACTTTCTTTCCTCAAAGTGCATTTGAATCCAACTTCTCCGGTGCCTGCTGTCGGCTGATCACTGGAGAGGAGAGCACAAACGTTTGAACTCTGCTCCCAAAGACAAAGAGTGCAATATGTTGCTGGGCATCTTCAGCACCCAGTGAGCTTTGAAGGGTGAGCACAAGTGACACACCTCACACATCACCTCAAAGTGCATTTGAATCCAACATCTCCAGTGACGGCTCTCGGCTGAGCACAGCAGAGCAAAGCAGGAACTTTTGAACTCTGCACCCACAGAAAAAGAGCCAGGCTTGAAAGTTGTTTCTGGGCATCTTCAGCACACAAGATCTTCGAAGAGTCACACACATATTGCTGTCTCTCCTCATTTTCCTTCCGCAAAGTGCATTTGAATCCAAATTCTCCAGTGCCTGCTCTCAGCTGAGCACAGCAGAGCAAAGCAGGAACGTTTGAACTCTGCTCCCACAGCCAAAGAGCCAGGTGCGAATGATCCTGCTAGGCAGCTTCATTCAGTGAGCTTCGCAAGGGTGAAACACACATTGCTGTATCTCCTCACTTGCCTACCTCAAAGTGCATTTGAATCCCCCCCGAAGAGAGAGAGCATGCCCTTCTGGGTAGCTCCCAGTTGCCTCCCTGGGCATGACAATGTTCCTGTGGTGCACATGAAGAATTTGCTGGGGGAAACAGTCTGGCTTATTCCTGCTTCTGGTAAAGGCAAACCCACTTGTGGGATTGCTTTTGCTCACCCGGATATACTTGGTGGGTAATGCAGGAAGATGGGGAAGTCTGATGTATACCTCAAGGGGATTTGATTTCAGGGGAAAACTGCCACTGAACTCAATTGTATGCTGTTGCCTGCTATGTAGCACTTTTATAGCCCACCAGCTAGATGTCTTCAGGTCACCAGCAGCTGGCCCTGACTTCCCTCCAACCATCATCCCAACAAAGAATGAACTTTGATGAAACCAGATGAGTTCTGTGGTAAAGGAACAATCAGCGTCAGCAGGCAACGATCCAACACTGCACACAGCCTCTCCTGCTCTGAAAGACTGTTACAAGGGATGGAGCCCGACGTCATGGAGCGGATGGACTCAGCAGCTTTATAGGGATTGTTCCATGCACTAAGGAATGATCTCTCTCTCTCTTTTTGTGTGTATGTATATATATATGTATATATACGTGATAAGAGCGATGGTATATTGAAAATGTGGCATCTGAGCATGACGTGAATGGTATGGAATAAGGGGTGGATACTGTCCTGGGTTCAGCAGTAGCAGTCATTTTTTTCTCCTTCTTAGTAGCTGGTGCAGCGCTGTGTTTTGACTTTCGGCCTGGGAACAGCGCTGATAACACCGATTGTTTTTAGCTGTTGCTCAGAAATGTTTACTCTGACCGAGGACTTTCTGAGTCTAATGCTCTGCCAGGGAAGGGGGGGAAGCCAGGAGGAAGCAGAGACAGGAAACCTGACCCAAACTAGCCAAAGAGGTATTCCATACCACAGCACATCATGTGCAGTATATAAACTGGGGGCTGTTACCCGGAAGGGTTAGATCACTGCTTGGTTGGGCTGGGTATCGTTTGGAGGGTGGTGAGCAGTTGTATTCTCTTCCCTTGTGATTTCCCTTATCATTATTATTGGTGATTGCCCTTAGTCATCGTGTTTGTAGTAAGCGTGGGTAAAGCCCTTCCCAAAACTTCATTTGCGAAGCCAAGCCTTCAATCAATCAATCAATCAATCAATCAATCAATTATTATTTGGTGGTAGCAGTAGTGGTCTTGTTATACCTTAGTTATTGGACTGTTCTTATCTCAACCCATGGGAGATACATTCTTTTGATTCTCCTCCCCATCCCTCTGGGATCGGGGGGGAGGAAAGAGGGGGAGCAAGCTAGTGGCTGTGTGGTTCTGGGTTGCCAACTGGGCTTCAACCACGACAAGTATCTATACAAAACACATCCCAATTTCCAAATTGATGCTAGCAATATGTAGTTAAATTCATTATAATACATAAATCTGGTATAACTCCTTATATCCAGTGCAGCAGGCAAAGCAACTTAAAGAACAAAAAATATTGAAGAGGATAAAAACAAAACATTGCTTTATCTTGCAATTATTACTCAATAATGAGAAATTAGTAAACATGCAGCACCAAAACAAAAGAAGTAGCGATTTTGCTGAAGCAACTACATAAGTTTATGTGCATAAATGGCCATCCTCCCTAGATCACTTATTGAAATCAGTCTTATAGTGCAGATTCTTTTAAAGGAGATAATGCTCAACAGATGGGCTGGAGAGAGAATTGACAATTTTTTGAATAGAATTTCTCCATACTGAAGCCAGTTTCCACATTTCAAATATGATGCTTTTATAAGGAATTGTTTAATCCCTAGATCCCTCAGGCAGCACCAGTCTCACCTCCTTTCTAAGAGATCTGTGGTGTTAATGAGGAAGAAGAGTTTCAAAATGGGGATTTCTCTGCAGAAACGCAGGGGGGTTTTCCAGCTAAATGAAAATGTCTGATAATTTCTGCACCTCAAGAGCTGAGACTTTGTGTGTGTGGGAGGACCTGTGAGGATGTTTGATTCTACTAACAAGGCAAAGTACTTTATGCTGTTGTGATCTCCCAAATTCTTTGCTAATGGTTTGTCATCTCTGTGGGAGGGAGTGGAATAACGACCCTTTCCTGCACTTTGATATGTCAGCCTCTGGTTTTGTAAATGCCAATAGTGCAAGCAAAACTAGCATCATCTGATGACCCTGTACTTCCTTGGACTCTGCTTCTTTTCCACACTGGGAACAACCAAGATGGCTTTGGGAAGAGAAGGCACCTTGCTTCAGATTCTCCCCCGCCTTGTACCATGCAGTCACTGCCAGACATGGGAGAGTGCCCATTGGGCTGTCAGAAGAAACTGGGTTTGCTCCTGTTTTGCACGTGTTGGAATGACTGCCTGCGATGGGGAAGCCAGAAAATAGGTACTCCTGGCCCTTCAGTTCAGGCCATTAGTCCAAACTGCTTTTAGCTCTCGTGAGTTCTGCTGGCCAAAAACCTCTAAAATCAGTTCCATGGCATTGTGACAAACAAAATGTGCTGTACAGCTCAATACAGTCAAAATAAAATCTGTTAGTGCTGCTGTGTTTGGGACCCATTCTTTTGTTTGGGCTGATTTCTTCTCACGGTGCTCCCCAGGCTGCTGGTACTTGCTGCCTCTCCCCTTGAAGGAGGTACACTAGGGATTTCATATTCCTTGTCACAAATCAGAAGGAAGGGTAGGAAACGCAGCAACCTGTGCTATGGCCTCCGACCCAGAGCCCCAACATGCTCTTCCCAGCAAACATGAAGCTGCCTGGGACGCTAGCCTCTTGCAGCCTCGCCCGTAATGACCCAAAAAGGGATTTTTCTTTTCCAGGGAAGGACTCGGACAGGATGCAACAGCTCTTCACTGGCAAGTTTATACCAGATTTTGTCTGATATTTCTACAGTTGTGTTTTGCTCTGCAGAAAGACAGATAGGGACCGTCGTCTTAGATTGATGTGCCAAGCTAGATGTTGGAAAGTCACAGTTCGTGGTGGAGCTGGAAGGAATCTTCTAGAAAGCCTGTCATGAATTTCAAGCACCTAGAGACCTTGTGGTTAAGCAGATGGTCTGGTAAACTGCTACAACAGTGTTCACAGCATTGACATTAGACAGGTGCTGCAGAAACCCTACAGCAGCCTTCCAAATACTTCAAGGGGCTGACAAGAAACCTGAAGCTGTGACTGCCCCATCCACGGCAGTGTTCAAGGGCAGGTTGGACAACGCGGCTTGGAGCATTCTTCACCAGTGGAAGTTGCAGGTAAGGCTGCCCTGGAAAGGGGTTCTACCTGAAGAACCCACGCCCAGGCTGGGGATGTGCTGCAGGGTTAGGAGTTGTTAGGGTTTGGGTTAGGGTTAGGGTTGTGACTGGGGATAGGGTTAGGGTTAGGGTAGGGTTAGGGTAGGGTTAGGGTTAGGGTTAGGGTTAGGGTTATCCAATATCTGATTGGATATCTGGATATCCAATATCTGATTCACCCTTTCAGATCTGGGGATGGGGTTTATGTTAAGAATTTTTCCAGAGATCCTCTACAGTAGAAGTGGAGCGGACCGTACCAGAGATTACTGACATCCTTTACGGCAGTGAAGTTAAAGGAACAAGCTGCTTGAATAAATTACTCAAGAATAAAGAAAGCACCAGAGCCAGAGAAGACATGGCAGGTCTAACCTTCACGACCCTTGCTTATGAAATCGCATAATTTGGACTCGTATGATAAATGGAGCTCGGGGCCAGAACATATACCAGGAATTAGTGCAGAATTTAACTAAGATTTTCAGTCGTAGAGACTGATGGGTGTGTGCAGAGTTGCCTAAATCAGGAAAAGGCCTGGATATCCCATTAATTGGAGTCCAATTCCTAACACTGTATCATGGACAAATTTGTGGGAGAACACTAGCAATCTGTACTCAAACGAAAGGTTAAAATTTGGAATAGATAATCCGAATGCAAAAAGAGCCAGGTTTGAATGTTGTTGCTGGGCATCTTCAGCACAGAGTGAGCTTTGAATGGTGACACACACATTGCTGTCACTCCTCACTTTCCTACCTCAAAGTGCATTTGAATCCAACATCTCCGGTGCCTGCTCTCAGCTGAGCACAGCAGAGTAAAGCACGAACGTTTGAACTCTGCTTCCACAGCCAAAAAGCAAGGAGTGAATGATTCTACTGGGCAACTTCAGCACCCTGTGAGCTTTGAAGTGGGACACACGCATTGCTGTCTCTCCTCACTTTCCTACCTCAAAGTGTAACTGAATCCAACATATTCAGAGCCTACTATCAGCAGAGCACAGCAGCGTAAAGCACAGAACATTTGCAGTCTGCAAACAAAGCAAAAGAGCCAGGAGTGATAGATTCTGCTGGGCATATTCAACACCCAGTGAGCTTTCAATGGTAACACACACTTCCCTGTCTCTCCTCACTTTCCTACTTCAAAGTGCATTTGAATGCAACTTCTCCGGTGCCTGCTATCAGCAGAGAACAGCAGAGTAAAGCACAAACATTTGAAATCTGCTCCCACAGGAAAGGAGACAGGCTTGAAAGTTGTTGCTGGGCATCTTCAGCGCAGAGTGAGCTTTGAATGGTGACACACACATTGCTGTCACTCCTCACTTTCCTACCCCAAAGTGCTTTTATATCCCCATTCTCCACTGCCTGCTATCGTCTGTGCACAGCAGAGTGAAGCACGAACGATTGAATTCTGCTCCCTCAGGAAAAGAGCCAGGAGTGAATGAGTCTACTGGGCATCTTCAGCACCCAGTGAGCTTTGAAGGGCAACACACGCATTGCTGTCTCTCCTCACTTTCTTACCTCAAATTGCATTTGAATCCACCTTCTCCAATGCCTGCTCTCGGCTGAACACAGCAGAGCATAAAGCACGAAAGTTTGAACTCTGCTCCCACAGCCAAAGAGCCAGGAGTGAAAGATGCTACTGGGCCTCTTTAGTACACGGTGAGCTTTGAAGGGTGACACACAGATCGCTGTCTCTCCTCACTTTCCTACATCAAAGTGCATTTGAATCCAACATCTCCGGTGCCTGCTCTCGGCTGAGCACAGCAGAGTAAATCTCGACGTTTGAACTCTGCTCCCACAGGAAAAGAGACAGGTCTGAAAGTTGTTGCTGGCCGTCATCAGCACACAGTGAGCTTTGAAGTATGACAAACACATTGCTTTCTCTCCTCACTTTTCTAACTCAAAGTGCATTTGAATCCAACTTCTCCGGTGCCTGCTCTCTGCTGAGCACAGCAGAATAAAGCACGAACGTTTGAAGTCTGCTCCTACAGCAAAAGAGCCGGGAGTGAATGATTCTACTGGGCATCTTCAGCACGCAGTGAGCTTTGAAGTGTGACAAAGACTTTGCTGTCTCCCCTCACTTTCCTTCCTCAAAGTGCTTTTGAATACACCTTCTCCACTACCTGCTATCAGCAAAGTACAGCAGAGTAAAGCACGAATGTTTGAACTCTGCTTCCACAGGAAAAGAGCCAGGCTTGAAAGTTGTTGCTGGACATCTTCAGCACACAGGGAGCATTGCAGTGGTGACACACACTTTGCTGTCTCTCCTCATTTTCCTTCTCAAAGTGCATTTGAATCCAACTTCTCCGGTGCCTGCTCTCAGCTGAGCACAGCAGAGCAAAGCAGGAACGTTTGAACTCTGCTTCCACAGCCAAAAAGCCAGGAGTGAATGATTCTGCTGGCCATCTTCAACACCCAGTGAGCTTTGAAGGGTGACACGCTGTTTTCTGTCTCTCCTCTTTTTCCTACCCCAAAGTGCTTTTGAATCCATCTTCTCCACTGCCTGCTATCAGCAAAGCACAGCAGAGTAAAGCACGAACGTTTGAACACTGCTCCCACAGCAAAAGAGACAGGTTTGAAAGTTGTTGCTGGGCATCTTCAGCACACAGTGAGCTTTGAAGTGTGGCACACGCACTGTTGTCTCTCCTCACTTTCCTACCTCAAAGTGCATTTGAATCCAACTTCTCCGGAGCCTGTTCACAGCTGAGCAGAGCAGCGTAAAACACGACAGTTTGAATTCTGTTGCGACAGGAAAAGAGCCAGGAGTGAATGATTCTACTGGGCATCTTCAGCACGCAGTGAGCTTTGAACTGTGACAAAGACTTTGCTGTCTCCCCTCACTTTCCTTCCTCAAAAAGTGCTTTTGAAAATAACTTCCCCGGTGCCTGCTCTCGCCTGAGCACAGCAGAGTAAAGCTCGAACGTTTGAACTCTGCTCCCACACCCAAACAGCCACGAGTGAAAGTTGTTGCTGGCCGTCATCAGCACACAGTGAGCTTTGAAGTATGACACACACATTGCTTCCTCTCCTCACTTTTCTGAATCAAAGTGCATTTGAATCCAACTTCTCCGGCGCCTGCTCTCGGCTGAGCACAGCAGAGTAAAGCACGAACGTTTGAACTCTGCTCCTACAGCAAAAGAGCCAGGAGTGAAAGATCTCTCTTGCCATCTTCAGCTCCCAGTGGGCTTTGAAGTGTGACAGTTTGCTGTCTCTCCTCATTTTCCTCCTCAAAGTGCATTTGAATCCAACTTCTCCGGTGCCTGCTCTCAGCTGAGCACAGCAGAGTAAAGCACGAACGTTTGAACTCTGCTCCCACACCCAAACAGCCACGAGTGACAGTTGTTGCTTGCTATCTTCAGCACCCAGTGAGCTTTTCAGTGCTGACACAAACATTGTTGTCTCTCCTCACTTTCCTAACTCAAAGTGCATTTGAATCCAAGTTCTCCGGTGCCTACTCTCGGCTGAGCAGAGCAGAGTAAATCACGAACGTTTGAACTCTGCTCCCACAGCCAAAGAGCCAGGAGTGAATGATGCTGCTGGGCCTCTTTAGCACACGGTGAGCCTTTCAAGGCTGACACACACATTGCTGTCTCTCCTCACTTTCTTTCCTCAAAGTGCATTTGAATCCAACTTCTCCGGTGCCTGCTGTCGGCTGATCACTGGAGAGGAGAGCACAAACGTTTGAACTCTGCTCCCAAAGACAAAGAGTGCAATATGTTGCTGGGCATCTTCAGCACCCAGTGAGCTTTGAAGGGTGAGCACAAGTGACACACCTCACACATCACCTCAAAGTGCATTTGAATCCAACATCTCCAGTGACGGCTCTCGGCTGAGCACAGCAGAGCAAAGCAGGAACTTTTGAACTCTGCACCCACAGAAAAAGAGCCAGGCTTGAAAGTTGTTTCTGGGCATCTTCAGCACACAAGATCTTCGAAGAGTCACACACATATTGCTGTCTCTCCTCATTTTCCTTCCGCAAAGTGCATTTGAATCCAAATTCTCCAGTGCCTGCTCTCAGCTGAGCACAGCAGAGCAAAGCAGGAACGTTTGAACTCTGCTCCCACAGCCAAAGAGCCAGGTGCGAATGATCCTGCTAGGCAGCTTCATTCAGTGAGCTTCGCAAGGGTGAAACACACATTGCTGTATCTCCTCACTTGCCTACCTCAAAGTGCATTTGAATCCCCCCCGAAGAGAGAGAGCATGCCCTTCTGGGTAGCTCCCAGTTGCCTCCCTGGGCATGACAATGTTCCTGTGGTGCACATGAAGAATTTGCTGGGGGAAACAGTCTGGCTTATTCCTGCTTCTGGTAAAGGCAAACCCACTTGTGGGATTGCTTTTGCTCACCCGGATATACTTGGTGGGTAATGCAGGAAGATGGGGAAGTCTGATGTATACCTCAAGGGGATTTGATTTCAGGGGAAAACTGCCACTGAACTCAATTGTATGCTGTTGCCTGCTATGTAGCACTTTTATAGCCCACCAGCTAGATGTCTTCAGGTCACCAGCAGCTGGCCCTGACTTCCCTCCAACCATCATCCCAACAAAGAATGAACTTTGATGAAACCAGATGAGTTCTGTGGTAAAGGAACAATCAGCGTCAGCAGGCAACGATCCAACACTGCACACAGCCTCTCCTGCTCTGAAAGACTGTTACAAGGGATGGAGCCCGACGTCATGGAGCGGATGGACTCAGCAGCTTTATAGGGATTGTTCCATGCACTAAGGAATGATCTCTCTCTCTCTTTTTGTGTGTATGTATATATATATGTATATATACGTGATAAGAGCGATGGTATATTGAAAATGTGGCATCTGAGCATGACGTGAATGGTATGGAATAAGGGGTGGATACTGTCCTGGGTTCAGCAGTAGCAGTCATTTTTTTCTCCTTCTTAGTAGCTGGTGCAGCGCTGTGTTTTGACTTTCGGCCTGGGAACAGCGCTGATAACACCGATTGTTTTTAGCTGTTGCTCAGAAATGTTTACTCTGACCGAGGACTTTCTGAGTCTAATGCTCTGCCAGGGAAGGGGGGGAAGCCAGGAGGAAGCAGAGACAGGAAACCTGACCCAAACTAGCCAAAGAGGTATTCCATACCACAGCACATCATGTGCAGTATATAAACTGGGGGCTGTTACCCGGAAGGGTTAGATCACTGCTTGGTTGGGCTGGGTATCGTTTGGAGGGTGGTGAGCAGTTGTATTCTCTTCCCTTGTGATTTCCCTTATCATTATTATTGGTGATTGCCCTTAGTCATCGTGTTTGTAGTAAGCGTGGGTAAAGCCCTTCCCAAAACTTCATTTGCGAAGCCAAGCCTTCAATCAATCAATCAATCAATCAATCAATCAATTATTATTTGGTGGTAGCAGTAGTGGTCTTGTTATACCTTAGTTATTGGACTGTTCTTATCTCAACCCATGGGAGATACATTCTTTTGATTCTCCTCCCCATCCCTCTGGGATCGGGGGGGAGGAAAGAGGGGGAGCAAGCTAGTGGCTGTGTGGTTCTGGGTTGCCAACTGGGCTTCAACCACGACAAGTATCTATACAAAACACATCCCAATTTCCAAATTGATGCTAGCAATATGTAGTTAAATTCATTATAATACATAAATCTGGTATAACTCCTTATATCCAGTGCAGCAGGCAAAGCAACTTAAAGAACAAAAAATATTGAAGAGGATAAAAACAAAACATTGCTTTATCTTGCAATTATTACTCAATAATGAGAAATTAGTAAACATGCAGCACCAAAACAAAAGAAGTAGCGATTTTGCTGAAGCAACTACATAAGTTTATGTGCATAAATGGCCATCCTCCCTAGATCACTTATTGAAATCAGTCTTATAGTGCAGATTCTTTTAAAGGAGATAATGCTCAACAGATGGGCTGGAGAGAGAATTGACAATTTTTTGAATAGAATTTCTCCATACTGAAGCCAGTTTCCACATTTCAAATATGATACTTTTATAAGGAATTGTTTAATCCCTAGATCCCTCAGGCAGCACCAGTCTCACCTCCTTTCTAAGAGATCTGTGGTGTTAATGAGGAAGAAGAGTTTCAAAATGGGGATTTCTCTGCAGAAACGCAGGGGGGTTTTCCAGCTAAATGAAAATGTCTGATAATTTCTGCACCTCAAGAGCTGAGACTTTGTGTGTGTGGGAGGACCTGTGAGGATGTTTGATTCTACTAACAAGGCAAAGTACTTTATGCTGTTGTGATCTCCCAAATTCTTTGCTAATGGTTTGTCATCTCTGTGGGAGGGAGTGGAATAACGACCCTTTCCTGCACTTTGATATGTCAGCCTCTGGTTTTGTAAATGCCAATAGTGCAAGCAAAACTAGCATCATCTGATGACCCTGTACTTCCTTGGACTCTGCTTCTTTTCCACACTGGGAACAACCAAGATGGCTTTGGGAAGAGAAGGCACCTTGCTTCAGATTCTCCCCCGCCTTGTACCATGCAGTCACTGCCAGACATGGGAGAGTGCCCATTGGGCTGTCAGAAGAAACTGGGTTTGCTCCTGTTTTGCACGTGTTGGAATGACCGCCTGCGATGGGGAAGCCAGAAAATAGGTACTCCTGGCCCTTCAGTTCAGGCCATTAGTCCAAACTGCTTTTAGCTCTCGTGAGTTCTGCTGGCCAAAAACCTCTAAAATCAGTTCCATAGCATTGTGACAAACAAAATGTGCTGTACAGCTCAATACAGTCAAAATAAAATCTGTTAGTGCTGCTGTGTTTGGGACCCATTCTTTTGTTTGGGCTGATTTCTTCTCACGGTGCTCCCCAGGCTGCTGGTACTTGCTGCCTCTCCCCTTGAAGGAGGTACACTAGGGATTTCATATTCCTTGTCACAAATCAGAAGGAAGGGTAGGAAACGCAGCAACCTGTGCTATGGCCTCCGACCCAGAGGCCCAACATGTTCTTCCCAGCAAACATGAAGCTGCCTGGGACGCTAGCCTCTTGCAGCCTCGCCCGTAATGACCCAAAAAGGGATTTTTCTTTTCCAGGGAAGGACTCGGACAGGATGCAACAGCTCTTCACTGGCAAGTTTATACCAGATTTTGTCTGATATTTCTACAGTTGTGTTTTGCTCTGCAGAAAGACAGATAGGGACCGTCGTCTTAGATTGATGTGCCAAGCTAGATGTTGGAAAGTCACAGTTCGTGGTGGAGCTGGAAGGAATCTTCTAGAAAGCCTGTCATGAATTTCAAGCACCTAGAGACCTTGTGGTTAAGCAGATGGTCTGGTAAACTGCTACAACAGTGTTCACAGCATTGACATTAGACAGGTGCTGCAGAAAACCTACAGCAGCCTTCCAAATACTTCAAGGGGCTGACAAGAAACCTGAAGCTGTGACTGCCCCATCCACGGCAGTGTTCAAGGGCAGGTTGGACAACGCGGCTTGGAGCATTCTTCACCAGTGGAAGTTGCAGGTAAGGCTGCCCTGGAAAGGGGTTCTACCTGAAGAACCCACGCCCAGGCTGGGGATGTGCTGCAGGGTTAGGAGTTGTTAGGGTTTGGGTTAGGGTTAGGGTTGTGACTGGGGATAGGGTTAGGGTTAGGGTAGGGTTAGGGTAGGGTTAGGGTTAGGGTTAGGGTTAGGGTTATCCAATATCTGATTGGATATCTGGATATCCAATATCTGATTCACCCTTTCAGATCTGGGGATGGGGTTTATGTTAAGAATTTTTCCAGAGATCCTCTACAGTAGAAGTGGAGCGGACCGTACCAGAGATTACTGACATCCTTTACGGCAGTGAAGTTAAAGGAACAAGCTGCTTGAATAAATTACTCAAGAATAAAGAAAGCACCAGAGCCAGAGAAGACATGGCAGGTCTAACCTTCACGACCCTTGCTTATGAAATCGCATAATTTGGACTCGTATGATAAATGGAGCTTGGGGCCAGAACATATACCAGGAATTAGTGCAGAATTTAACTAAGATTTTCAGTCGTAGAGACTGATGGGTGTGTGCAGAGTTGCCTAAATCAGGAAAAGGCCTGGATATCCCATTAATTGGAGTCCAATTCCTAACACTGTATCATGGACAAATTTGTGGGAGAACACTAGCAATCTGTACTCAAACGAAAGGTTAAAATTTGGAATAGATAATCCGAATGCAAAAAGAGCCAGGTTTGAATGTTGTTGCTGGGCATCTTCAGCACACAGTGAGATTTGAAGGGTGACACACACATTGCAGTCTGTCCTCACTTTCCTACCTCAAAGTGCATTTGAATCCAACATCTCCGGTGCCTGCTCTCAGCTGAGCACAGCAGAGTAAAGCACGAACGTTTGAACTCTGCTCCCACAGGAAAAGAGCCCGGTTTGAAAGCTGTTGCTGGGAATCTTCAGCACCCAGTGAACTTTGAAGGCTGACACAAATATTGCAGTCTCTCCTCACTTTCCAACCTCAAAGTGCATTTGAATCCAACTTCTCCGGTGCCTGCTCTCAGCTGAGCACTGCAGAGGACAGCACGAACGTTTGAACTCTGCTTCCACAGCCAAAAAGCAAGGAGTGAATGATTCTACTGGGCAACTTCAGCACCCTGTGAGCTTTGAAGTGGGACACACGCATTGCTGTCTCTCCTCACTTTCCTACCTCAAAGTGTAACTGAATCCAACATATTCAGAGCCTACTATCAGCAGAGCACAGCAGAGTAAAGCACAGAACATTTGCAGTCTGCACACAAAGCAAAAGAGACAGGAGTGATAGATTCTGCTGGGCATATTCAACACCCAGTGAGCTTTCAATGGTAACACACACTTTCCTGTCTCTCCTCACTTTCCTACTTCAAAGTGCATTTGAATCCAACTTCTCTGGTGCCTGCTATCAGCAGAGAACAGCAGAGTAAAGCACAAACATTTGAAATCTGCTCCCACAGGAAAGGAGACAGGCTTGAAAGTTGTTGCTGGGCATCTTCAGCACAGAGTGAGCTTTGAATGGTGACACACACATTGCTGTCACTCCTCACTTTCCTACCCCAAAGTGCATTTGAATCCAACATCTCCGGTGCCTGCTCTCAGCTGAGCACAGCAGAGTAAAGCACGAACGTTTGAACTCTGCTCCCACAGGAAAAGAGCCGGGTTTGAAAGCTGTTGCTGGGAATCTTCAGCACCCAGTGAACTTTGAAGGCTGACACAAATATTGCAGTCTCTCCTCACTTTCCAACCTCAAAGTGCATTTGAATCCAACTTCTCCGGTGCCTGCTCTCAGCTGAGCACTGCAGAGGACAGCACGAACGTTTGAACTCTGCTTCCACAGCCAAAAAGCAAGGAGTGAATGATTCTACTGGGCAACTTCAGCACCCTGTGAGCTTTGAAGTGGGACACACGCATTGCTGTCTCTCCTCACTTTCCTACCTCAAAGTGTAACTGAATCCAACATATTCAGAGCCTACTATCAGCAGAGCACAGCAGAGTAAAGCACAGAACATTTGCAGTCTGCACACAAAGCAAAAGAGCCAGGAGTGATAGATTCTGCTGGGCATATTCAACACCCAGTGAGCTTTCAATGGTAACACACACTTTCCTGTCTCTCCTCACTTTCCTACTTCAAAGTGCATTTGAATCCAACTTCTCCGGTGCCTGCTATCAGCAGAGAACAGCAGAGTAAAGCACAAACATTTGAAATCTGCTCCCACAGGAAAGGAGACAGGCTTGAAAGTTGTTGCTGGGCATCTTCAGCGCAGAGTGAGCTTTGAATGGTGACACACACATTGCTGTCACTCCTCACTTTCCTACCCCAAAGTGCTTTTATATCCCCATTCTCCACTGCCTGCTATCGTCTGTGCACAGCAGAGTGAAGCACGAACGATTGAATTCTGCTCCCTCAGGAAAAGAGCCAGGAGTGAATGAGTCTTCTGGGCATCTTCAGCACCCAGTGAGCTTTGAAGGGCAACACACGCATTGCTGTCTCTCCTCACTTTCTTACCTCAAATTGCATTTGAATCCACCTTCTCCAATGCCTGCTCTCGGCTGAACACAGCAGAGCATAAAGCACGAAAGTTTGAACTCTGCTCCCACAGCCAAAGAGCCAGGAGTGAAAGATGCTACTTTGCCTCTTTAGTACACGGTGAGCTTTGAAGGGTGACACACAGATCGCTGTCTCTCCTCACTTTCCTACATCAAAGTGCATTTGAATCCAACATCTCCGGTGCCTGCTCTCGGCTGAGCACAGCAGAGTAAATCTCGACGTTTGAACTCTGCTCCCACAGGAAAAGAGACAGGTCTGAAAGTTGTTGCTGGCCGTCATCAGCACACAGTGAGCTTTGAAGTATGACAAACACATTGCTTTCTCTCCTCACTTTTCTAACTCAAAGTGCATTTGAATCCAACTTCTCCGGTGCCTGCTCTCTGCTGAGCACAGCAGAATAAAGCACGAACGTTTGAAGTCTGCTCCTACAGCAAAAGAGCCGGGAGTGAATGATTCTACTGGGCATCTTCAGCACGCAGTGAGCTTTGAACTGTGACAAAGACTTTGCTGTCTCCCCTCACTTTCCTTCCTCAAAAAGTGCTTTTGAAAATAACTTCCCCGGTGCCTGCTCTCGCCTGAGCACAGCAGAGTAAAGCTCGAACGTTTGAACTCTGCTCCCACACCCAAACAGCCACGAGTGAAAGTTGTTGCTGGCCGTCATCAGCACACAGTGAGCTTTGAAGTATGACACACACATTGCTTCCTCTCCTCACTTTTCTGAATCAAAGTGCATTTGAATCCAACTTCTCCGGCGCCTGCTCTCGGCTGAGCACAGCAGAGTAAAGCACGAACGTTTGAACTCTGCTCCTACAGCAAAAGAGCCAGGAGTGAAAGATCTCTCTTGCCATCTTCAGCTCCCAGTGGGCTTTGAAGTGTGACAGTTTGCTGTCTCTCCTCATTTTCCTCCTCAAAGTGCATTTGAATCCAACTTCTCCGGTGCCTGCTCTCAGCTGAGCACAGCAGAGTAAAGCACGAACGTTTGAACTCTGCTCCCACACCCAAACAGCCACGAGTGACAGTTGTTGCTTGCTATCTTCAGCACCCAGTGAGCTTTTCAGTGCTGACACAAACATTGTTGTCTCTCCTCACTTTCCTAACTCAAAGTGCAT
Source organism: Lathamus discolor (assembly GCF_037157495.1). Taxonomy (NCBI): domain Eukaryota; kingdom Metazoa; phylum Chordata; class Aves; order Psittaciformes; family Psittacidae; genus Lathamus; species Lathamus discolor. Next base: position 103,923 of record NW_027069145.1, read on the forward strand.
TTGAATCCAAGTTCTCCGGTGCCTACTCTCGGCTGAGCAGAGCAGAGTAAATCACGAACGTTTGAACTCTGCTCCCACAGCCAAAGAGCCAGGAGTGAATGATGCTGCTGGGCCTCTTTAGCACACGGTGAGCCTTTCAAGGCTGACACACACATTGCTGTCTCTCCTCACTTTCTTTCCTCAAAGTGCATTTGAATCCAACTTCTCCGGTGCCTGCTGTCGGCTGATCACTGGAGAGGAGAGCACAAACGTTTGAACTCTGCTCCCAAAGACAAAGAGTGCAATATGTTGCTGGGCATCTTCAGCACCCAGTGAGCTTTGAAGGGTGAGCACAAGTGACACACCTCACACATCACCTCAAAGTGCATTTGAATCCAACATCTCCAGTGACGGCTCTCGGCTGAGCACAGCAGAGCAAAGCAGGAACTTTTGAACTCTGCACCCACAGAAAAAGAGCCAGGCTTGAAAGTTGTTTCTGGGCATCTTCAGCACACAAGATCTTCGAAGAGTCACACACATATTGCTGTCTCTCCTCATTTTCCTTCCGCAAAGTGCATTTGAATCCAAATTCTCCAGTGCCTGCTCTCAGCTGAGCACAGCAGAGCAAAGCAGGAACGTTTGAACTCTGCTCCCACAGCCAAAGAGCCAGGTGCGAATGATCCTGCTAGGCAGCTTCATTCAGTGAGCTTCGCAAGGGTGAAACACACATTGCTGTATCTCCTCACTTGCCTACCTCAAAGTGCATTTGAATCCCCCCCGAAGAGAGAGAGCATGCCCTTCTGGGTAGCTCCCAGTTGCCTCCCTGGGCATGACAATGTTCCTGTGGTGCACATGAAGAATTTGCTGGGGGAAACAGTCTGGCTTATTCCTGCTTCTGGTAAAGGCAAACCCACTTGTGGGATTGCTTTTGCTCACCCGGATATACTTGGTGGGTAATGCAGGAAGATGGGGAAGTCTGATGTATACCTCAAGGGGATTTGATTTCAGGGGAAAACTGCCACTGAACTCAATTGTATGCTGTTGCCTGCTATGTAGCACTTTTATAGCCCACCAGCTAGATGTCTTCAGGTCACCAGCAGCTGGCCCTGACTTCCCTCCAACCATCATCCCAACAAAGAATGAACTTTGATGAAACCAGATGAGTTCTGTGGTAAAGGAACAATCAGCGTCAGCAGGCAACGATCCAACACTGCACACAGCCTCTCCTGCTCTGAAAGACTGTTACAAGGGATGGAGCCCGACGTCATGGAGCGGATGGACTCAGCAGCTTTATAGGGATTGTTCCATGCACTAAGGAATGATCTCTCTCTCTCTTTTTGTGTGTATGTATATATATATGTATATATACGTGATAAGAGCGATGGTATATTGAAAATGTGGCATCTGAGCATGACGTGAATGGTATGGAATAAGGGGTGGATACTGTCCTGGGTTCAGCAGTAGCAGTCATTTTTTTCTCCTTCTTAGTAGCTGGTGCAGCGCTGTGTTTTGACTTTCGGCCTGGGAACAGCGCTGATAACACCGATTGTTTTTAGCTGTTGCTCAGAAATGTTTACTCTGACCGAGGACTTTCTGAGTCTAATGCTCTGCCAGGGAAGGGGGGGAAGCCAGGAGGAAGCAGAGACAGGAAACCTGACCCAAACTAGCCAAAGAGGTATTCCATACCACAGCACATCATGTGCAGTATATAAACTGGGGGCTGTTACCCGGAAGGGTTAGATCACTGCTTGGTTGGGCTGGGTATCGTTTGGAGGGTGGTGAGCAGTTGTATTCTCTTCCCTTGTGATTTCCCTTATCATTATTATTGGTGATTGCCCTTAGTCATCGTGTTTGTAGTAAGCGTGGGTAAAGCCCTTCCCAAAACTTCATTTGCGAAGCCAAGCCTTCAATCAATCAATCAATCAATCAATCAATCAATTATTATTTGGTGGTAGCAGTAGTGGTCTTGTTATACCTTAGTTATTGGACTGTTCTTATCTCAACCCATGGGAGATACATTCTTTTGATTCTCCTCCCCATCCCTCTGGGATCGGGGGGGAGGAAAGAGGGGGAGCAAGCTAGTGGCTGTGTGGTTCTGGGTTGCCAACTGGGCTTCAACCACGACAAGTATCTATACAAAACACATCCCAATTTCCAAATTGATGCTAGCAATATGTAGTTAAATTCATTATAATACATAAATCTGGTATAACTCCTTATATCCAGTGCAGCAGGCAAAGCAACTTAAAGAACAAAAAATATTGAAGAGGATAAAAACAAAACATTGCTTTATCTTGCAATTATTACTCAATAATGAGAAATTAGTAAACATGCAGCACCAAAACAAAAGAAGTAGCGATTTTGCTGAAGCAACTACATAAGTTTATGTGCATAAATGGCCATCCTCCCTAGATCACTTATTGAAATCAGTCTTATAGTGCAGATTCTTTTAAAGGAGATAATGCTCAACAGATGGGCTGGAGAGAGAATTGACAATTTTTTGAATAGAATTTCTCCATACTGAAGCCAGTTTCCACATTTCAAATATGATACTTTTATAAGGAATTGTTTAATCCCTAGATCCCTCAGGCAGCACCAGTCTCACCTCCTTTCTAAGAGATCTGTGGTGTTAATGAGGAAGAAGAGTTTCAAAATGGGGATTTCTCTGCAGAAACGCAGGGGGGTTTTCCAGCTAAATGAAAATGTCTGATAATTTCTGCACCTCAAGAGCTGAGACTTTGTGTGTGTGGGAGGACCTGTGAGGATGTTTGATTCTACTAACAAGGCAAAGTACTTTATGCTGTTGTGATCTCCCAAATTCTTTGCTAATGGTTTGTCATCTCTGTGGGAGGGAGTGGAATAACGACCCTTTCCTGCACTTTGATATGTCAGCCTCTGGTTTTGTAAATGCCAATAGTGCAAGCAAAACTAGCATCATCTGATGACCCTGTACTTCCTTGGACTCTGCTTCTTTTCCACACTGGGAACAACCAAGATGGCTTTGGGAAGAGAAGGCACCTTGCTTCAGATTCTCCCCCGCCTTGTACCATGCAGTCACTGCCAGACATGGGAGAGTGCCCATTGGGCTGTCAGAAGAAACTGGGTTTGCTCCTGTTTTGCACGTGTTGGAATGACCGCCTGCGATGGGGAAGCCAGAAAATAGGTACTCCTGGCCCTTCAGTTCAGGCCATTAGTCCAAACTGCTTTTAGCTCTCGTGAGTTCTGCTGGCCAAAAACCTCTAAAATCAGTTCCATAGCATTGTGACAAACAAAATGTGCTGTACAGCTCAATACAGTCAAAATAAAATCTGTTAGTGCTGCTGTGTTTGGGACCCATTCTTTTGTTTGGGCTGATTTCTTCTCACGGTGCTCCCCAGGCTGCTGGTACTTGCTGCCTCTCCCCTTGAAGGAGGTACACTAGGGATTTCATATTCCTTGTCACAAATCAGAAGGAAGGGTAGGAAACGCAGCAACCTGTGCTATGGCCTCCGACCCAGAGGCCCAACATGTTCTTCCCAGCAAACATGAAGCTGCCTGGGACGCTAGCCTCTTGCAGCCTCGCCCGTAATGACCCAAAAAGGGATTTTTCTTTTCCAGGGAAGGACTCGGACAGGATGCAACAGCTCTTCACTGGCAAGTTTATACCAGATTTTGTCTGATATTTCTACAGTTGTGTTTTGCTCTGCAGAAAGACAGATAGGGACCGTCGTCTTAGATTGATGTGCCAAGCTAGATGTTGGAAAGTCACAGTTCGTGGTGGAGCTGGAAGGAATCTTCTAGAAAGCCTGTCATGAATTTCAAGCACCTAGAGACCTTGTGGTTAAGCAGATGGTCTGGTAAACTGCTACAACAGTGTTCACAGCATTGACATTAGACAGGTGCTGCAGAAAACCTACAGCAGCCTTCCAAATACTTCAAGGGGCTGACAAGAAACCTGAAGCTGTGACTGCCCCATCCACGGCAGTGTTCAAGGGCAGGTTGGACAACGCGGCTTGGAGCATTCTTCACCAGTGGAAGTTGCAGGTAAGGCTGCCCTGGAAAGGGGTTCTACCTGAAGAACCCACGCCCAGGCTGGGGATGTGCTGCAGGGTTAGGAGTTGTTAGGGTTTGGGTTAGGGTTAGGGTTGTGACTGGGGATAGGGTTAGGGTTAGGGTAGGGTTAGGGTAGGGTTAGGGTTAGGGTTAGGGTTAGGGTTATCCAATATCTGATTGGATATCTGGATATCCAATATCTGATTCACCCTTTCAGATCTGGGGATGGGGTTTATGTTAAGAATTTTTCCAGAGATCCTCTACAGTAGAAGTGGAGCGGACCGTACCAGAGATTACTGACATCCTTTACGGCAGTGAAGTTAAAGGAACAAGCTGCTTGAATAAATTACTCAAGAATAAAGAAAGCACCAGAGCCAGAGAAGACATGGCAGGTCTAACCTTCACGACCCTTGCTTATGAAATCGCATAATTTGGACTCGTATGATAAATGGAGCTTGGGGCCAGAACATATACCAGGAATTAGTGCAGAATTTAACTAAGATTTTCAGTCGTAGAGACTGATGGGTGTGTGCAGAGTTGCCTAAATCAGGAAAAGGCCTGGATATCCCATTAATTGGAGTCCAATTCCTAACACTGTATCATGGACAAATTTGTGGGAGAACACTAGCAATCTGTACTCAAACGAAAGGTTAAAATTTGGAATAGATAATCCGAATGCAAAAAGAGCCAGGTTTGAATGTTGTTGCTGGGCATCTTCAGCACACAGTGAGATTTGAAGGGTGACACACACATTGCAGTCTGTCCTCACTTTCCTACCTCAAAGTGCATTTGAATCCAACATCTCCGGTGCCTGCTCTCAGCTGAGCACAGCAGAGTAAAGCACGAACGTTTGAACTCTGCTCCCACAGGAAAAGAGCCCGGTTTGAAAGCTGTTGCTGGGAATCTTCAGCACCCAGTGAACTTTGAAGGCTGACACAAATATTGCAGTCTCTCCTCACTTTCCAACCTCAAAGTGCATTTGAATCCAACTTCTCCGGTGCCTGCTCTCAGCTGAGCACTGCAGAGGACAGCACGAACGTTTGAACTCTGCTTCCACAGCCAAAAAGCAAGGAGTGAATGATTCTACTGGGCAACTTCAGCACCCTGTGAGCTTTGAAGTGGGACACACGCATTGCTGTCTCTCCTCACTTTCCTACCTCAAAGTGTAACTGAATCCAACATATTCAGAGCCTACTATCAGCAGAGCACAGCAGAGTAAAGCACAGAACATTTGCAGTCTGCACACAAAGCAAAAGAGACAGGAGTGATAGATTCTGCTGGGCATATTCAACACCCAGTGAGCTTTCAATGGTAACACACACTTTCCTGTCTCTCCTCACTTTCCTACTTCAAAGTGCATTTGAATCCAACTTCTCTGGTGCCTGCTATCAGCAGAGAACAGCAGAGTAAAGCACAAACATTTGAAATCTGCTCCCACAGGAAAGGAGACAGGCTTGAAAGTTGTTGCTGGGCATCTTCAGCACAGAGTGAGCTTTGAATGGTGACACACGCATTGCTGTCTCTCCTCACTTTCCTACCTCAAAGTGTAACTGAATCCAACATATTCAGAGCCTACTATCAGCAGAGCACAGCAGAGTAAAGCACAGAACATTTGCAGTCTGCACACAAAGCAAAAGAGCCAGGAGTGATAGATTCTGCTGGGCATATTCAACACCCAGTGAGCTTTCAATGGTAACACACACTTTCCTGTCTCTCCTCACTTTCCTACTTCAAAGTGCATTTGAATCCAACTTCTCCGGTGCCTGCTATCAGCAGAGAACAGCAGAGTAAAGCACAAACATTTGAAATCTGCTCCCACAGGAAAGGAGACAGGCTTGAAAGTTGTTGCTGGGCATCTTCAGCGCAGAGTGAGCTTTGAATGGTGACACACACATTGCTGTCACTCCTCACTTTCCTACCCCAAAGTGCTTTTATATCCCCATTCTCCACTGCCTGCTATCGTCTGTGCACAGCAGAGTGAAGCACGAACGATTGAATTCTGCTCCCTCAGGAAAAGAGCCAGGAGTGAATGAGTCTTCTGGGCATCTTCAGCACCCAGTGAGCTTTGAAGGGCAACACACGCATTGCTGTCTCTCCTCACTTTCTTACCTCAAATTGCATTTGAATCCACCTTCTCCAATGCCTGCTCTCGGCTGAACACAGCAGAGCATAAAGCACGAAAGTTTGAACTCTGCTCCCACAGCCAAAGAGCCAGGAGTGAAAGATGCTACTTTGCCTCTTTAGTACACGGTGAGCTTTGAAGGGTGACACACAGATCGCTGTCTCTCCTCACTTTCCTACATCAAAGTGCATTTGAATCCAACATCTCCGGTGCCTGCTCTCGGCTGAGCACAGCAGAGTAAATCTCGACGTTTGAACTCTGCTCCCACAGGAAAAGAGACAGGTCTGAAAGTTGTTGCTGGCCGTCATCAGCACACAGTGAGCTTTGAAGTATGACAAACACATTGCTTTCTCTCCTCACTTTTCTAACTCAAAGTGCATTTGAATCCAACTTCTCCGGTGCCTGCTCTCTGCTGAGCACAGCAGAATAAAGCACGAACGTTTGAAGTCTGCTCCTACAGCAAAAGAGCCGGGAGTGAATGATTCTACTGGGCATCTTCAGCACGCAGTGAGCTTTGAACTGTGACAAAGACTTTGCTGTCTCCCCTCACTTTCCTTCCTCAAAAAGTGCTTTTGAAAATAACTTCCCCGGTGCCTGCTCTCGCCTGAGCACAGCAGAGTAAAGCTCGAACGTTTGAACTCTGCTCCCACACCCAAACAGCCACGAGTGAAAGTTGTTGCTGGCCGTCATCAGCACACAGTGAGCTTTGAAGTATGACACACACATTGCTTCCTCTCCTCACTTTTCTGAATCAAAGTGCATTTGAATCCAACTTCTCCGGCGCCTGCTCTCGGCTGAGCACAGCAGAGTAAAGCACGAACGTTTGAACTCTGCTCCTACAGCAAAAGAGCCAGGAGTGAAAGATCTCTCTTGCCATCTTCAGCTCCCAGTGGGCTTTGAAGTGTGACAGTTTGCTGTCTCTCCTCATTTTCCTCCTCAAAGTGCATTTGAATCCAACTTCTCCGGTGCCTGCTCTCAGCTGAGCACAGCAGAGTAAAGCACGAACGTTTGAACTCTGCTCCCACACCCAAACAGCCACGAGTGACAGTTGTTGCTTGCTATCTTCAGCACCCAGTGAGCTTTTCAGTGCTGACACAAACATTGTTGTCTCTCCTCACTTTCCTAACTCAAAGTGCATTTGAATCCAAGTTCTCCGGTGCCTACTCTCGGCTGAGCAGAGCAGAGTAAATCACGAACGTTTGAACTCTGCTCCCACAGCCAAAGAGCCAGGAGTGAATGATGCTGCTGGGCCTCTTTAGCACACGGTGAGCCTTTCAAGGCTGACACACACATTGCTGTCTCTCCTCACTTTCTTTCCTCAAAGTGCATTTGAATCCAACTTCTCCGGTGCCTGCTGTCGGCTGATCACTGGAGAGGAGAGCACAAACGTTTGAACTCTGCTCCCAAAGACAAAGAGTGCAATATGTTGCTGGGCATCTTCAGCACCCAGTGAGCTTTGAAGGGTGAGCACAAGTGACACACCTCACACATCACCTCAAAGTGCATTTGAATCCAACATCTCCAGTGACGGCTCTCGGCTGAGCACAGCAGAGCAAAGCAGGAACTTTTGAACTCTGCACCCACAGAAAAAGAGCCAGGCTTGAAAGTTGTTTCTGGGCATCTTCAGCACACAAGATCTTCGAAGAGTCACACACATATTGCTGTCTCTCCTCATTTTCCTTCCGCAAAGTGCATTTGAATCCAAATTCTCCAGTGCCTGCTCTCAGCTGAGCACAGCAGAGCAAAGCAGGAACGTTTGAACTCTGCTCCCACAGCCAAAGAGCCAGGTGCGAATGATCCTGCTAGGCAGCTTCATTCAGTGAGCTTCGCAAGGGTGAAACACACATTGCTGTATCTCCTCACTTGCCTACCTCAAAGTGCATTTGAATCCCCCCCGAAGAGAGAGAGCATGCCCTTCTGGGTAGCTCCCAGTTGCCTCCCTGGGCATGACAATGTTCCTGTGGTGCACATGAAGAATTTGCTGGGGGAAACAGTCTGGCTTATTCCTGCTTCTGGTAAAGGCAAACCCACTTGTGGGATTGCTTTTGCTCACCCGGATATACTTGGTGGGTAATGCAGGAAGATGGGGAAGTCTGATGTATACCTCAAGGGGATTTGATTTCAGGGGAAAACTGCCACTGAACTCAATTGTATGCTGTTGCCTGCTATGTAGCACTTTTATAGCCCACCAGCTAGATGTCTTCAGGTCACCAGCAGCTGGCCCTGACTTCCCTCCAACCATCATCCCAACAAAGAATGAACTTTGATGAAACCAGATGAGTTCTGTGGTAAAGGAACAATCAGCGTCAGCAGGCAACGATCCAACACTGCACACAGCCTCTCCTGCTCTGAAAGACTGTTACAAGGGATGGAGCCCGACGTCATGGAGCGGATGGACTCAGCAGCTTTATAGGGATTGTTCCATGCACTAAGGAATGATCTCTCTCTCTCTTTTTGTGTGTATGTATATATATATGTATATATACGTGATAAGAGCGATGGTATATTGAAAATGTGGCATCTGAGCATGACGTGAATGGTATGGAATAAGGGGTGGATACTGTCCTGGGTTCAGCAGTAGCAGTCATTTTTTTCTCCTTCTTAGTAGCTGGTGCAGCGCTGTGTTTTGACTTTCGGCCTGGGAACAGCGCTGATAACACCGATTGTTTTTAGCTGTTGCTCAGAAATGTTTACTCTGACCGAGGACTTTCTGAGTCTAATGCTCTGCCAGGGAAGGGGGGGAAGCCAGGAGGAAGCAGAGACAGGAAACCTGACCCAAACTAGCCAAAGAGGTATTCCATACCACAGCACATCATGTGCAGTATATAAACTGGGGGCTGTTACCCGGAAGGGTTAGATCACTGCTTGGTTGGGCTGGGTATCGTTTGGAGGGTGGTGAGCAGTTGTATTCTCTTCCCTTGTGATTTCCCTTATCATTATTATTGGTGATTGCCCTTAGTCATCGTGTTTGTAGTAAGCGTGGGTAAAGCCCTTCCCAAAACTTCATTTGCGAAGCCAAGCCTTCAATCAATCAATCAATCAATCAATCAATCAATCAATTATTATTTGGTGGTAGCAGTAGTGGTCTTGTTATACCTTAGTTATTGGACTGTTCTTATCTCAACCCATGGGAGATACATTCTTTTGATTCTCCTCCCCATCCCTCTGGGATCGGGGGGGAGGAAAGAGGGGGAGCAAGCTAGTGGCTGTGTGGTTCTGGGTTGCCAACTGGGCTTCAACCACGACAAGTATCTATACAAAACACATCCCAATTTCCAAATTGATGCTAGCAATATGTAGTTAAATTCATTATAATACATAAATCTGGTATAACTCCTTATATCCAGTGCAGCAGGCAAAGCAACTTAAAGAACAAAAAATATTGAAGAGGATAAAAACAAAACATTGCTTTATCTTGCAATTATTACTCAATAATGAGAAATTAGTAAACATGCAGCACCAAAACAAAAGAAGTAGCGATTTTGCTGAAGCAACTACATAAGTTTATGTGCATAAATGGCCATCCTCCCTAGATCACTTATTGAAATCAGTCTTATAGTGCAGATTCTTTTAAAGGAGATAATGCTCAACAGATGGGCTGGAGAGAGAATTGACAATTTTTTGAATAGAATTTCTCCATACTGAAGCCAGTTTCCACATTTCAAATATGATACTTTTATAAGGAATTGTTTAATCCCTAGATCCCTCAGGCAGCACCAGTCTCACCTCCTTTCTAAGAGATCTGTGGTGTTAATGAGGAAGAAGAGTTTCAAAATGGGGATTTCTCTGCAGAAACGCAGGGGGGTTTTCCAGCTAAATGAAAATGTCTGATAATTTCTGCACCTCAAGAGCTGAGACTTTGTGTGTGTGGGAGGACCTGTGAGGATGTTTGATTCTACTAACAAGGCAAAGTACTTTATGCTGTTGTGATCTCCCAAATTCTTTGCTAATGGTTTGTCATCTCTGTGGGAGGGAGTGGAATAACGACCCTTTCCTGCACTTTGATATGTCAGCCTCTGGTTTTGTAAATGCCAATAGTGCAAGCAAAACTAGCATCATCTGATGACCCTGTACTTCCTTGGACTCTGCTTCTTTTCCACACTGGGAACAACCAAGATGGCTTTGGGAAGAGAAGGCACCTTGCTTCAGATTCTCCCCCGCCTTGTACCATGCAGTCACTGCCAGACATGGGAGAGTGCCCATTGGGCTGTCAGAAGAAACTGGGTTTGCTCCTGTTTTGCACGTGTTGGAATGACTGCCTGCGATGGGGAAGCCAGAAAATAGGTACTCCTGGCCCTTCAGTTCAGGCCATTAGTCCAAACTGCTTTTAGCTCTCGTGAGTTCTGCTGGCCAAAAACCTCTAAAATCAGTTCCATAGCATTGTGACAAACAAAATGTGCTGTACAGCTCAATACAGTCAAAATAAAATCTGTTAGTGCTGCTGTGTTTGGGACCCATTCTTTTGTTTGGGCTGATTTCTTCTCACGGTGCTCCCCAGGCTGCTGGTACTTGCTGCCTCTCCCCTTGAAGGAGGTACACTAGGGATTTCATATTCCTTGTCACAAATCAGAAGGAAGGGTAGGAAACGCAGCAACCTGTGCTATGGCCTCCGACCCAGAGGCCCAACATGTTCTTCCCAGCAAACATGAAGCTGCCTGGGACGCTAGCCTCTTGCAGCCTCGCCCGTAATGACCCAAAAAGGGATTTTTCTTTTCCAGGGAAGGACTCGGACAGGATGCAACAGCTCTTCACTGGCAAGTTTATACCAGATTTTGTCTGATATTTCTACAGTTGTGTTTTGCTCTGCAGAAAGACAGATAGGGACCGTCGTCTTAGATTGATGTGCCAAGCTAGATGTTGGAAAGTCACAGTTCGTGGTGGAGCTGGAAGGAATCTTCTAGAAAGCCTGTCATGAATTTCAAGCACCTAGAGACCTTGTGGTTAAGCAGATGGTCTGGTAAACTGCTACAACAGTGTTCACAGCATTGACATTAGACAGGTGCTGCAGAAACCCTACAGCAGCCTTCCAAATACTTCAAGGGGCTGACAAGAAACCTGAAGCTGTGACTGCCCCATCCACGGCAGTGTTCAAGGGCAGGTTGGACAACGCGGCTTGGAGCATTCTTCACCAGTGGAAGTTGCAGGTAAGGCTGCCCTGGAAAGGGGTTCTACCTGAAGAACCCACGCCCAGGCTGGGGATGTGCTGCAGGGTTAGGAGTTGTTAGGGTTTGGGTTAGGGTTAGGGTTGTGACTGGGGATAGGGTTAGGGTTAGGGTAGGGTTAGGGTAGGGTTAGGGTTAGGGTTAGGGTTAGGGTTATCCAATATCTGATTGGATATCTGGATATCCAATATCTGATTCACCCTTTCAGATCTGGGGATGGGGTTTATGTTAAGAATTTTTCCAGAGATCCTCTACAGTAGAAGTGGAGCGGACCGTACCAGAGATTACTGACATCCTTTACGGCAGTGAAGTTAAAGGAACAAGCTGCTTGAATAAATTACTCAAGAATAAAGAAAGCACCAGAGCCAGAGAAGACATGGCAGGTCTAACCTTCACGACCCTTGCTTATGAAATCGCATAATTTGGACTCGTATGATAAATGGAGCTTGGGGCCAGAACATATACCAGGAATTAGTGCAGAATTTAACTAAGATTTTCAGTCGTAGAGACTGATGGGTGTGTGCAGAGTTGCCTAAATCAGGAAAAGGCCTGGATATCCCATTAATTGGAGTCCAATTCCTAACACTGTATCATGGACAAATTTGTGGGAGAACACTAGCAATCTGTACTCAAACGAAAGGTTAAAATTTGGAATAGATAATCCGAATGCAAAAAGAGCCAGGTTTGAATGTTGTTGCTGGGCATCTTCAGCACACAGTGAGATTTGAAGGGTGACACACACATTGCAGTCTGTCCTCACTTTCCTACCTCAAAGTGCATTTGAATCCAACATCTCCGGTGCCTGCTCTCAGCTGAGCACAGCAGAGTAAAGCACGAACGTTTGAACTCTGCTCCCACAGGAAAAGAGCCCGGTTTGAAAGCTGTTGCTGGGAATCTTCAGCACCCAGTGAACTTTGAAGGCTGACACAAATATTGCAGTCTCTCCTCACTTTCCAACCTCAAAGTGCATTTGAATCCAACTTCTCCGGTGCCTGCTCTCAGCTGAGCACTGCAGAGGACAGCACGAACGTTTGAACTCTGCTTCCACAGCCAAAAAGCAAGGAGTGAATGATTCTACTGGGCAACTTCAGCACCCTGTGAGCTTTGAAGTGGGACACACGCATTGCTGTCTCTCCTCACTTTCCTACCTCAAAGTGTAACTGAATCCAACATATTCAGAGCCTACTATCAGCAGAGCACAGCAGAGTAAAGCACAGAACATTTGCAGTCTGCACACAAAGCAAAAGAGACAGGAGTGATAGATTCTGCTGGGCATATTCAACACCCAGTGAGCTTTCAATGGTAACACACACTTTCCTGTCTCTCCTCACTTTCCTACTTCAAAGTGCATTTGAATCCAACTTCTCTGGTGCCTGCTATCAGCAGAGAACAGCAGAGTAAAGCACAAACATTTGAAATCTGCTCCCACAGGAAAGGAGACAGGCTTGAAAGTTGTTGCTGGGCATCTTCAGCACAGAGTGAGCTTTGAATGGTGACACACACATTGCTGTCACTCCTCACTTTCCTACCCCAAAGTGCATTTGAATCCAACATCTCCGGTGCCTGCTCTCAGCTGAGCACAGCAGAGTAAAGCACGAACGTTTGAACTCTGCTCCCACAGGAAAAGAGCCGGGTTTGAAAGCTGTTGCTGGGAATCTTCAGCACCCAGTGAACTTTGAAGGCTGACACAAATATTGCAGTCTCTCCTCACTTTCCAACCTCAAAGTGCATTTGAATCCAACTTCTCCGGTGCCTGCTCTCAGCTGAGCACTGCAGAGGACAGCACGAACGTTTGAACTCTGCTTCCACAGCCAAAAAGCAAGGAGTGAATGATTCTACTGGGCAACTTCAGCACCCTGTGAGCTTTGAAGTGGGACACACGCATTGCTGTCTCTCCTCACTTTCCTACCTCAAAGTGTAACTGAATCCAACATATTCAGAGCCTACTATCAGCAGAGCACAGCAGAGTAAAGCACAGAACATTTGCAGTCTGCACACAAAGCAAAAGAGCCAGGAGTGATAGATTCTGCTGGGCATATTCAACACCCAGTGAGCTTTCAATGGTAACACACACTTTCCTGTCTCTCCTCACTTTCCTACTTCAAAGTGCATTTGAATGCAACTTCTCCGGTGCCTGCTATCAGCAGAGAACAGCAGAGTAAAGCACAAACATTTGAAATCTGCTCCCACAGGAAAGGAGACAGGCTTGAAAGTTGTTGCTGGGCATCTTCAGCGCAGAGTGAGCTTTGAATGGTGACACACACATTGCTGTCACTCCTCACTTTCCTACCCCAAAGTGCTTTTATATCCCCATTCTCCACTGCCTGCTATCGTCTGTGCACAGCAGAGTGAAGCACGAACGATTGAATTCTGCTCCCTCAGGAAAAGAGCCAGGAGTGAATGAGTCTTCTGGGCATCTTCAGCACCCAGTGAGCTTTGAAGGGCAACACACGCATTGCTGTCTCTCCTCACTTTCTTACCTCAAATTGCATTTGAATCCACCTTCTCCAATGCCTGCTCTCGGCTGAACACAGCAGAGCATAAAGCACGAAAGTTTGAACTCTGCTCCCACAGCCAAAGAGCCAGGAGTGAAAGATGCTACTTTGCCTCTTTAGTACACGGTGAGCTTTGAAGGGTGACACACAGATCGCTGTCTCTCCTCACTTTCCTACATCAAAGTGCATTTGAATCCAACATCTCCGGTGCCTGCTCTCGGCTGAGCACAGCAGAGTAAATCTCGACAGAGATTTACAGAGAGTAAAACTCTGCTCCCACAGGAAAAGAGACAGGTCTGAAAGTTGTTGCTGGCCGTCATCAGCACACAGTGAGCTTTGAAGTATGACAAACACATTGCTTTCTCTCCTCACTTTTCTAACTCAAAGTGCATTTGAATCCAACTTCTCCGGTGCCTGCTCTCTGCTGAGCACAGCAGAATAAAGCACGAACGTTTGAAGTCTGCTCCTACAGCAAAAGAGCCGGGAGTGAATGATTCTACTGGGCATCTTCAGCACGCAGTGAGCTTTGAAGTGTGACAAAGACTTTGCTGTCTCCCCTCACTTTCCTTCCTCAAAGTGCTTTTGAATACACCTTCTCCACTACCTGCTATCAGCAAAGTACAGCAGAGTAAAGCACGAATGTTTGAACTCTGCTTCCACAGGAAAAGAGCCAGGCTTGAAAGTTGTTGCTGGACATCTTCAGCACACAGGGAGCATTGCAGTGGTGACACACACTTTGCTGTCACTCCTCACTTTCCTACCCCAAAGTGCATTTGAATCCAACTTCTCCGGTGCCTGCTCTCAGCTGAGCACAGCAGAGCAAAGCAGGAACGTTTGAACTCTGCTTCCACAGCCAAAAAGCCAGGAGTGAATGATTCTGCTGGCCATCTTCAACACCCAGTGAGCTTTGAAGGGTGACACGCTGTTTTCTGTCTCTCCTCTTTTTCCTACCCCAAAGTGCTTTTGAATCCATCTTCTCCACTGCCTGCTATCAGCAAAGCACAGCAGAGTAAAGCACGAACGTTTGAACACTGCTCCCACAGCAAAAGAGACAGGTTTGAAAGTTGGTGCTGGGCATCTTCAGCACACAGTGAGCTTTGAAGTGTGGCACACGCACTGTTGTCTCTCCTCACTTTCCTACCTCAAAGTGCATTTGAATCCAACTTCTCCGGAGCCTGTTCACAGCTGAGCAGAGCAGCGTAAAGCACGACAGTTTGAATTCTGTTGCGACAGGAAAAGAGCCAGGAGTGAATGATTCTACTGGGCATCTTCAGCACGCAGTGAGCTTTGAACTGTGACAAAGACTTTGCTGTCTCCCCTCACTTTCCTTCCTCAAAAAGTGCTTTTGAAAATAACTTCCCCGGTGCCTGCTCTCGCCTGAGCACAGCAGAGTAAAGCTCGAACGTTTGAACTCTGCTCCCACACCCAAACAGCCACGAGTGAAAGTTGTTGCTGGCCGTCATCAGCACACAGTGAGCTTTGAAGTATGACACACACATTGCTTCCTCTCCTCACTTTTCTGAATCAAAGTGCATTTGAATCCAACTTCTCCGGCGCCTGCTCTCGGCTGAGCACAGCAGAGTAAAGCACGAACGTTTGAACTCTGCTCCTACAGCAAAAGAGCCAGGAGTGAAAGATCTCTCTTGCCATCTTCAGCTCCCAGTGGGCTTTGAAGTGTGACAGTTTGCTGTCTCTCCTCATTTTCCTCCTCAAAGTGCATTTGAATCCAACTTCTCCGGTGCCTGCTCTCAGCTGAGCACAGCAGAGTAAAGCACGAACGTTTGAACTCTGCTCCCACACCCAAACAGCCACGAGTGACAGTTGTTGCTTGCTATCTTCAGCACCCAGTGAGCTTTTCAGTGCTGACACAAACATTGTTGTCTCTCCTCACTTTCCTAACTCAAAGTGCATTTGAATCCAAGTTCTCCGGTGCCTACTCTCGGCTGAGCAGAGCAGAGTAAATCACGAACGTTTGAACTCTGCTCCCACAGCCAAAGAGCCAGGAGTGAATGATGCTGCTGGGCCTCTTTAGCACACGGTGAGCCTTTCAAGGCTGACACACACATTGCTGTCTCTCCTCACTTTCTTTCCTCAAAGTGCATTTGAATCCAACTTCTCCGGTGCCTGCTGTCGGCTGATCACTGGAGAGGAGAGCACAAACGTTTGAACTCTGCTCCCAAAGACAAAGAGTGCAATATGTTGCTGGGCATCTTCAGCACCCAGTGAGCTTTGAAGGGTGAGCACAAGTGACACACCTCACACATCACCTCAAAGTGCATTTGAATCCAACATCTCCAGTGACGGCTCTCGGCTGAGCACAGCAGAGCAAAGCAGGAACTTTTGAACTCTGCACCCACAGAAAAAGAGCCAGGCTTGAAAGTTGTTTCTGGGCATCTTCAGCACACAAGATCTTCGAAGAGTCACACACATATTGCTGTCTCTCCTCATTTTCCTTCCGCAAAGTGCATTTGAATCCAAATTCTCCAGTGCCTGCTCTCAGCTGAGCACAGCAGAGCAAAGCAGGAACGTTTGAACTCTGCTCCCACAGCCAAAGAGCCAGGTGCGAATGATCCTGCTAGGCAGCTTCATTCAGTGAGCTTCGCAAGGGTGAAACACACATTGCTGTATCTCCTCACTTGCCTACCTCAAAGTGCATTTGAATCCCCCCCGAAGAGAGAGAGCATGCCCTTCTGGGTAGCTCCCAGTTGCCTCCCTGGGCATGACAATGTTCCTGTGGTGCACATGAAGAATTTGCTGTGGGAAACAGTCTGGCTTATTCCTGCTTCTGGTAAAGGCAAACCCACTTGTGGGATTGCTTTTGCTCACCCGGATATACTTGGTGGGTAATGCAGGAAGATGGGGAAGTCTGATGTATACCTCAAGGGGATTTGATTTCAGGGGAAAACTGCCACTGAACTCAATTGTATGCTGTTGCCTGCTATGTAGCACTTTTATAGCCCACCAGCTAGATGTCTTCAGGTCACCAGCAGCTGGCCCTGACTTCCCTCCAACCATCATCCCAACAAAGAATGAACTTTGATGAAACCAGATGAGTTCTGTGGTAAAGGAACAATCAGCGTCAGCAGGCAACGATCCAACACTGCACACAGCCTCTCCTGCTCTGAAAGACTGTTACAAGGGATGGAGCCCGACGTCATGGAGCGGATGGACTCAGCAGCTTTATAGGGATTGTTCCATGCACTAAGGAATGATCTCTCTCTCTCTTTTTGTGTGTATGTATATATATATGTATATATACGTGATAAGAGCGATGGTATATTGAAAATGTGGCATCTGAGCATGACGTGAATGGTATGGAATAAGGGGTGGATACTGTCCTGGGTTCAGCAGTAGCAGTCATTTTTTTCTCCTTCTTAGTAGCTGGTGCAGCGCTGTGTTTTGACTTTCGGCCTGGGAACAGCGCTGATAACACCGATTGTTTTTAGCTGTTGCTCAGAAATGTTTACTCTGACCGAGGACTTTCTGAGTCTAATGCTCTGCCAGGGAAGGGGGGGAAGCCAGGAGGAAGCAGAGACAGGAAACCTGACCCAAACTAGCCAAAGAGGTATTCCATACCACAGCACATCATGTGCAGTATATAAACTGGGGGCTGTTACCCGGAAGGGTTAGATCACTGCTTGGTTGGGCTGGGTATCGTTTGGAGGGTGGTGAGCAGTTGTATTCTCTTCCCTTGTGATTTCCCTTATCATTATTATTGGTGATTGCCCTTAGTCATCGTGTTTGTAGTAAGCGTGGGTAAAGCCCTTCCCAAAACTTCATTTGCGAAGCCAAGCCTTCAATCAATCAATCAATCAATCAATCAATCAATTATTATTTGGTGGTAGCAGTAGTGGTCTTGTTATACCTTAGTTATTGGACTGTTCTTATCTCAACCCATGGGAGATACATTCTTTTGATTCTCCTCCCCATCCCTCTGGGATCGGGGGGGAGGAAAGAGGGGGAGCAAGCTAGTGGCTGTGTGGTTCTGGGTTGCCAACTGGGCTTCAACCACGACAAGTATCTATACAAAACACATCCCAATTTCCAAATTGATGCTAGCAATATGTAGTTAAATTCATTATAATACATAAATCTGGTATAACTCCTTATATCCAGTGCAGCAGGCAAAGCAACTTAAAGAACAAAAAATATTGAAGAGGATAAAAACAAAACATTGCTTTATCTTGCAATTATTACTCAATAATGAGAAATTAGTAAACATGCAGCACCAAAACAAAAGAAGTAGCGATTTTGCTGAAGCAACTACATAAGTTTATGTGCATAAATGGCCATCCTCCCTAGATCACTTATTGAAATCAGTCTTATAGTGCAGATTCTTTTAAAGGAGATAATGCTCAACAGATGGGCTGGAGAGAGAATTGACAATTTTTTGAATAGAATTTCTCCATACTGAAGCCAGTTTCCACATTTCAAATATGATACTTTTATAAGGAATTGTTTAATCCCTAGATCCCTCAGGCAGCACCAGTCTCACCTCCTTTCTAAGAGATCTGTGGTGTTAATGAGGAAGAAGAGTTTCAAAATGGGGATTTCTCTGCAGAAACGCAGGGGGGTTTTCCAGCTAAATGAAAATGTCTGATAATTTCTGCACCTCAAGAGCTGAGACTTTGTGTGTGTGGGAGGACCTGTGAGGATGTTTGATTCTACTAACAAGGCAAAGTACTTTATGCTGTTGTGATCTCCCAAATTCTTTGCTAATGGTTTGTCATCTCTGTGGGAGGGAGTGGAATAACGACCCTTTCCTGCACTTTGATATGTCAGCCTCTGGTTTTGTAAATGCCAATAGTGCAAGCAAAACTAGCATCATCTGATGACCCTGTACTTCCTTGGACTCTGCTTCTTTTCCACACTGGGAACAACCAAGATGGCTTTGGGAAGAGAAGGCACCTTGCTTCAGATTCTCCCCCGCCTTGTACCATGCAGTCACTGCCAGACATGGGAGAGTGCCCATTGGGCTGTCAGAAGAAACTGGGTTTGCTCCTGTTTTGCACGTGTTGGAATGACTGCCTGCGATGGGGAAGCCAGAAAATAGGTACTCCTGGCCCTTCAGTTCAGGCCATTAGTCCAAACTGCTTTTAGCTCTCGTGAGTTCTGCTGGCCAAAAACCTCTAAAATCAGTTCCATAGCATTGTGACAAACAAAATGTGCTGTACAGCTCAATACAGTCAAAATAAAATCTGTTAGTGCTGCTGTGTTTGGGACCCATTCTTTTGTTTGGGCTGATTTCTTCTCACGGTGCTCCCCAGGCTGCTGGTACTTGCTGCCTCTCCCCTTGAAGGAGGTACACTAGGGATTTCATATTCCTTGTCACAAATCAGAAGGAAGGGTAGGAAACGCAGCAACCTGTGCTATGGCCTCCGACCCAGAGGCCCAACATGTTCTTCCCAGCAAACATGAAGCTGCCTGGGACGCTAGCCTCTTGCAGCCTCGCCCGTAATGACCCAAAAAGGGATTTTTCTTTTCCAGGGAAGGACTCGGACAGGATGCAACAGCTCTTCACTGGCAAGTTTATACCAGATTTTGTCTGATATTTCTACAGTTGTGTTTTGCTCTGCAGAAAGACAGATAGGGACCGTCGTCTTAGATTGATGTGCCAAGCTAGATGTTGGAAAGTCACAGTTCGTGGTGGAGCTGGAAGGAATCTTCTAGAAAGCCTGTCATGAATTTCAAGCACCTAGAGACCTTGTGGTTAAGCAGATGGTCTGGTAAACTGCTACAACAGTGTTCACAGCATTGACATTAGACAGGTGCTGCAGAAACCCTACAGCAGCCTTCCAAATACTTCAAGGGGCTGACAAGAAACCTGAAGCTGTGACTGCCCCATCCACGGCAGTGTTCAAGGGCAGGTTGGACAACGCGGCTTGGAGCATTCTTCACCAGTGGAAGTTGCAGGTAAGGCTGCCCTGGAAAGGGGTTCTACCTGAAGAACCCACGCCCAGGCTGGGGATGTGCTGCAGGGTTAGGAGTTGTTAGGGTTTGGGTTAGGGTTAGGGTTGTGACTGGGGATAGGGTTAGGGTTAGGGTAGGGTTAGGGTAGGGTTAGGGTTAGGGTTAGGGTTAGGGTTATCCAATATCTGATTGGATATCTGGATATCCAATATCTGATTCACCCTTTCAGATCTGGGGATGGGGTTTATGTTAAGAATTTTTCCAGAGATCCTCTACAGTAGAAGTGGAGCGGACCGTACCAGAGATTACTGACATCCTTTACAGCAGTGAAGTTAAAGGAACAAGCTGCTTGAATAAATTACTCAAGAATAAAGAAAGCACCAGAGCCAGAGAAGACATGGCAGGTCTAACCTTCACGACCCTTGCTTATGAAATCGCATAATTTGGACTCGTATGATAAATGGAGCTTGGGGCCAGAACATATACCAGGAATTAGTGCAGAATTTAACTAAGATTTTCAGTCGTAGAGACTGATGGGTGTGTGCAGAGTTGCCTAAATCAGGAAAAGGCCTGGATATCCCATTAATTGGAGTCCAATTCCTAACACTGTATCATGGACAAATTTGTGGGAGAACACTAGCAATCTGTACTCAAACGAAAGGTTAAAATTTGGAATAGATAATCCGAATGCAAAAAGAGCCAGGTTTGAATGTTGTTGCTGGGCATCTTCAGCACAGAGTGAGCTTTGAATGGTGACACACACATTGCTGTCACTCCTCACTTTCCTACCTCAAAGTGCATTTGAATCCAACATCTCCGGTGCCTGCTCTCAGCTGAGCACAGCAGAGTAAAGCACGAACGTTTGAACTCTGCTTCCACAGCCAAAAAGCAAGGAGTGAATGATTCTACTGGGCAACTTCAGCACCCTGTGAGCTTTGAAGTGGGACACACGCATTGCTGTCTCTCCTCACTTTCCTACCTCAAAGTGTAACTGAATCCAACATATTCAGAGCCTACTATCAGCAGAGCACAGCAGCGTAAAGCACAGAACATTTGCAGTCTGCAAACAAAGCAAAAGAGCCAGGAGTGATAGATTCTGCTGGGCATATTCAACACCCAGTGAGCTTTCAATGGTAACACACACTTTCCTGTCTCTCCTCACTTTCCTACTTCAAAGTGCATTTGAATGCAACTTCTCCGGTGCCTGCTATCAGCAGAGAACAGCAGAGTAAAGCACAAACATTTGAAATCTGCTCCCACAGGAAAGGAGACAGGCTTGAAAGTTGTTGCTGGGCATCTTCAGCGCAGAGTGAGCTTTGAATGGTGACACACACATTGCTGTCACTCCTCACTTTCCTACCCCAAAGTGCTTTTATATCCCCATTCTCCACTGCCTGCTATCGTCTGTGCACAGCAGAGTGAAGCACGAACGATTGAATTCTGCTCCCTCAGGAAAAGAGCCAGGAGTGAATGAGTCTACTGGGCATCTTCAGCACCCAGTGAGCTTTGAAGGGCAACACACGCATTGCTGTCTCTCCTCACTTTCTTACCTCAAATTGCATTTGAATCCACCTTCTCCAATGCCTGCTCTCGGCTGAACACAGCAGAGCATAAAGCACGAAAGTTTGAACTCTGCTCCCACAGCCAAAGAGCCAGGAGTGAAAGATGCTACTGGGCCTCTTTAGTACACGGTGAGCTTTGAAGGGTGACACACAGATCGCTGTCTCTCCTCACTTTCCTACATCAAAGTGCATTTGAATCCAACATCTCCGGTGCCTGCTCTCGGCTGAGCACAGCAGAGTAAATCTCGACGTTTGAACTCTGCTCCCACAGGAAAAGAGACAGGTCTGAAAGTTGTTGCTGGCCGTCATCAGCACACAGTGAGCTTTGAAGTATGACAAACACATTGCTTTCTCTCCTCACTTTTCTAACTCAAAGTGCATTTGAATCCAACTTCTCCGGTGCCTGCTCTCTGCTGAGCACAGCAGAATAAAGCACGAACGTTTGAAGTCTGCTCCTACAGCAAAAGAGCCGGGAGTGAATGATTCTACTGGGCATCTTCAGCACGCAGTGAGCTTTGAAGTGTGACAAAGACTTTGCTGTCTCCCCTCACTTTCCTTCCTCAAAGTGCTTTTGAATACACCTTCTCCACTACCTGCTATCAGCAAAGTACAGCAGAGTAAAGCACGAATGTTTGAACTCTGCTTCCACAGGAAAAGAGCCAGGCTTGAAAGTTGTTGCTGGACATCTTCAGCACACAGGGAGCATTGCAGTGGTGACACACACTTTGCTGTCTCTCCTCATTTTCCTTCTCAAAGTGCATTTGAATCCAACTTCTCCGGTGCCTGCTCTCAGCTGAGCACAGCAGAGCAAAGCAGGAACGTTTGAACTCTGCTTCCACAGCCAAAAAGCCAGGAGTGAATGATTCTGCTGGCCATCTTCAACACCCAGTGAGCTTTGAAGGGTGACACGCTGTTTTCTGTCTCTCCTCTTTTTCCTACCCCAAAGTGCTTTTGAATCCATCTTCTCCACTGCCTGCTATCAGCAAAGCACAGCAGAGTAAAGCACGAACGTTTGAACACTGCTCCCACAGCAAAAGAGACAGGTTTGAAAGTTGTTGCTGGGCATCTTCAGCACACAGTGAGCTTTGAAGTGTGGCACACGCACTGTTGTCTCTCCTCACTTTCCTACCTCAAAGTGCATTTGAATCCAACTTCTCCGGAGCCTGTTCACAGCTGAGCAGAGCAGCGTAAAACACGACAGTTTGAATTCTGTTGCGACAGGAAAAGAGCCAGGAGTGAATGATTCTACTGGGCATCTTCAGCACGCAGTGAGCTTTGAACTGTGACAAAGACTTTGCTGTCTCCCCTCACTTTCCTTCCTCAAAAAGTGCTTTTGAAAATAACTTCCCCGGTGCCTGCTCTCGCCTGAGCACAGCAGAGTAAAGCTCGAACGTTTGAACTCTGCTCCCACACCCAAACAGCCACGAGTGAAAGTTGTTGCTGGCCGTCATCAGCACACAGTGAGCTTTGAAGTATGACACACACATTGCTTCCTCTCCTCACTTTTCTGAATCAAAGTGCATTTGAATCCAACTTCTCCGGCGCCTGCTCTCGGCTGAGCACAGCAGAGTAAAGCACGAACGTTTGAACTCTGCTCCTACAGCAAAAGAGCCAGGAGTGAAAGATCTCTCTTGCCATCTTCAGCTCCCAGTGGGCTTTGAAGTGTGACAGTTTGCTGTCTCTCCTCATTTTCCTCCTCAAAGTGCATTTGAATCCAACTTCTCCGGTGCCTGCTCTCAGCTGAGCACAGCAGAGTAAAGCACGAACGTTTGAACTCTGCTCCCACACCCAAACAGCCACGAGTGACAGTTGTTGCTTGCTATCTTCAGCACCCAGTGAGCTTTTCAGTGCTGACACAAACATTGTTGTCTCTCCTCACTTTCCTAACTCAAAGTGCATTTGAATCCAAGTTCTCCGGTGCCTACTCTCGGCTGAGCAGAGCAGAGTAAATCACGAACGTTTGAACTCTGCTCCCACAGCCAAAGAGCCAGGAGTGAATGATGCTGCTGGGCCTCTTTAGCACACGGTGAGCCTTTCAAGGCTGACACACACATTGCTGTCTCTCCTCACTTTCTTTCCTCAAAGTGCATTTGAATCCAACTTCTCCGGTGCCTGCTGTCGGCTGATCACTGGAGAGGAGAGCACAAACGTTTGAACTCTGCTCCCAAAGACAAAGAGTGCAATATGTTGCTGGGCATCTTCAGCACCCAGTGAGCTTTGAAGGGTGAGCACAAGTGACACACCTCACACATCACCTCAAAGTGCATTTGAATCCAACATCTCCAGTGACGGCTCTCGGCTGAGCACAGCAGAGCAAAGCAGGAACTTTTGAACTCTGCACCCACAGAAAAAGAGCCAGGCTTGAAAGTTGTTTCTGGGCATCTTCAGCACACAAGATCTTCGAAGAGTCACACACATATTGCTGTCTCTCCTCATTTTCCTTCCGCAAAGTGCATTTGAATCCAAATTCTCCAGTGCCTGCTCTCAGCTGAGCACAGCAGAGCAAAGCAGGAACGTTTGAACTCTGCTCCCACAGCCAAAGAGCCAGGTGCGAATGATCCTGCTAGGCAGCTTCATTCAGTGAGCTTCGCAAGGGTGAAACACACATTGCTGTATCTCCTCACTTGCCTACCTCAAAGTGCATTTGAATCCCCCCCGAAGAGAGAGAGCATGCCCTTCTGGGTAGCTCCCAGTTGCCTCCCTGGGCATGACAATGTTCCTGTGGTGCACATGAAGAATTTGCTGGGGGAAACAGTCTGGCTTATTCCTGCTTCTGGTAAAGGCAAACCCACTTGTGGGATTGCTTTTGCTCACCCGGATATACTTGGTGGGTAATGCAGGAAGATGGGGAAGTCTGATGTATACCTCAAGGGGATTTGATTTCAGGGGAAAACTGCCACTGAACTCAATTGTATGCTGTTGCCTGCTATGTAGCACTTTTATAGCCCACCAGCTAGATGTCTTCAGGTCACCAGCAGCTGGCCCTGACTTCCCTCCAACCATCATCCCAACAAAGAATGAACTTTGATGAAACCAGATGAGTTCTGTGGTAAAGGAACAATCAGCGTCAGCAGGCAACGATCCAACACTGCACACAGCCTCTCCTGCTCTGAAAGACTGTTACAAGGGATGGAGCCCGACGTCATGGAGCGGATGGACTCAGCAGCTTTATAGGGATTGTTCCATGCACTAAGGAATGATCTCTCTCTCTCTTTTTGTGTGTATGTATATATATATGTATATATACGTGATAAGAGCGATGGTATATTGAAAATGTGGCATCTGAGCATGACGTGAATGGTATGGAATAAGGGGTGGATACTGTCCTGGGTTCAGCAGTAGCAGTCATTTTTTTCTCCTTCTTAGTAGCTGGTGCAGCGCTGTGTTTTGACTTTCGGCCTGGGAACAGCGCTGATAACACCGATTGTTTTTAGCTGTTGCTCAGAAATGTTTACTCTGACCGAGGACTTTCTGAGTCTAATGCTCTGCCAGGGAAGGGGGGGAAGCCAGGAGGAAGCAGAGACAGGAAACCTGACCCAAACTAGCCAAAGAGGTATTCCATACCACAGCACATCATGTGCAGTATATAAACTGGGGGCTGTTACCCGGAAGGGTTAGATCACTGCTTGGTTGGGCTGGGTATCGTTTGGAGGGTGGTGAGCAGTTGTATTCTCTTCCCTTGTGATTTCCCTTATCATTATTATTGGTGATTGCCCTTAGTCATCGTGTTTGTAGTAAGCGTGGGTAAAGCCCTTCCCAAAACTTCATTTGCGAAGCCAAGCCTTCAATCAATCAATCAATCAATCAATCAATCAATTATTATTTGGTGGTAGCAGTAGTGGTCTTGTTATACCTTAGTTATTGGACTGTTCTTATCTCAACCCATGGGAGATACATTCTTTTGATTCTCCTCCCCATCCCTCTGGGATCGGGGGGGAGGAAAGAGGGGGAGCAAGCTAGTGGCTGTGTGGTTCTGGGTTGCCAACTGGGCTTCAACCACGACAAGTATCTATACAAAACACATCCCAATTTCCAAATTGATGCTAGCAATATGTAGTTAAATTCATTATAATACATAAATCTGGTATAACTCCTTATATCCAGTGCAGCAGGCAAAGCAACTTAAAGAACAAAAAATATTGAAGAGGATAAAAACAAAACATTGCTTTATCTTGCAATTATTACTCAATAATGAGAAATTAGTAAACATGCAGCACCAAAACAAAAGAAGTAGCGATTTTGCTGAAGCAACTACATAAGTTTATGTGCATAAATGGCCATCCTCCCTAGATCACTTATTGAAATCAGTCTTATAGTGCAGATTCTTTTAAAGGAGATAATGCTCAACAGATGGGCTGGAGAGAGAATTGACAATTTTTTGAATAGAATTTCTCCATACTGAAGCCAGTTTCCACATTTCAAATATGATACTTTTATAAGGAATTGTTTAATCCCTAGATCCCTCAGGCAGCACCAGTCTCACCTCCTTTCTAAGAGATCTGTGGTGTTAATGAGGAAGAAGAGTTTCAAAATGGGGATTTCTCTGCAGAAACGCAGGGGGGTTTTCCAGCTAAATGAAAATGTCTGATAATTTCTGCACCTCAAGAGCTGAGACTTTGTGTGTGTGGGAGGACCTGTGAGGATGTTTGATTCTACTAACAAGGCAAAGTACTTTATGCTGTTGTGATCTCCCAAATTCTTTGCTAATGGTTTGTCATCTCTGTGGGAGGGAGTGGAATAACGACCCTTTCCTGCACTTTGATATGTCAGCCTCTGGTTTTGTAAATGCCAATAGTGCAAGCAAAACTAGCATCATCTGATGACCCTGTACTTCCTTGGACTCTGCTTCTTTTCCACACTGGGAACAACCAAGATGGCTTTGGGAAGAGAAGGCACCTTGCTTCAGATTCTCCCCCGCCTTGTACCATGCAGTCACTGCCAGACATGGGAGAGTGCCCATTGGGCTGTCAGAAGAAACTGGGTTTGCTCCTGTTTTGCACGTGTTGGAATGACTGCCTGCGATGGGGAAGCCAGAAAATAGGTACTCCTGGCCCTTCAGTTCAGGCCATTAGTCCAAACTGCTTTTAGCTCTCGTGAGTTCTGCTGGCCAAAAACCTCTAAAATCAGTTCCATAGCATTGTGACAAACAAAATGTGCTGTACAGCTCAATACAGTCAAAATAAAATCTGTTAGTGCTGCTGTGTTTGGGACCCATTCTTTTGTTTGGGCTGATTTCTTCTCACGGTGCTCCCCAGGCTGCTGGTACTTGCTGCCTCTCCCCTTGAAGGAGGTACACTAGGGATTTCATATTCCTTGTCACAAATCAGAAGGAAGGGTAGGAAACGCAGCAACCTGTGCTATGGCCTCCGACCCAGAGCCCCAACATGCTCTTCCCAGCAAACATGAAGCTGCCTGGGACGCTAGCCTCTTGCAGCCTCGCCCGTAATGACCCAAAAAGGGATTTTTCTTTTCCAGGGAAGGACTCGGACAGGATGCAACAGCTCTTCACTGGCAAGTTTATACCAGATTTTGTCTGATATTTCTACAGTTGTGTTTTGCTCTGCAGAAAGACAGATAGGGACCGTCGTCTTAGATTGATGTGCCAAGCTAGATGTTGGAAAGTCACAGTTCGTGGTGGAGCTGGAAGGAATCTTCTAGAAAGCCTGTCATGAATTTCAAGCACCTAGAGACCTTGTGGTTAAGCAGATGGTCTGGTAAACTGCTACAACAGTGTTCACAGCATTGACATTAGACAGGTGCTGCAGAAACCCTACAGCAGCCTTCCAAATACTTCAAGGGGCTGACAAGAAACCTGAAGCTGTGACTGCCCCATCCACGGCAGTGTTCAAGGGCAGGTTGGACAACGCGGCTTGGAGCATTCTTCACCAGTGGAAGTTGCAGGTAAGGCTGCCCTGGAAAGGGGTTCTACCTGAAGAACCCACGCCCAGGCTGGGGATGTGCTGCAGGGTTAGGAGTTGTTAGGGTTTGGGTTAGGGTTAGGGTTGTGACTGGGGATAGGGTTAGGGTTAGGGTAGGGTTAGGGTAGGGTTAGGGTTAGGGTTAGGGTTAGGGTTATCCAATATCTGATTGGATATCTGGATATCCAATATCTGATTCACCCTTTCAGATCTGGGGATGGGGTTTATGTTAAGAATTTTTCCAGAGATCCTCTACAGTAGAAGTGGAGCGGACCGTACCAGAGATTACTGACATCCTTTACGGCAGTGAAGTTAAAGGAACAAGCTGCTTGAATAAATTACTCAAGAATAAAGAAAGCACCAGAGCCAGAGAAGACATGGCAGGTCTAACCTTCACGACCCTTGCTTATGAAATCGCATAATTTGGACTCGTATGATAAATGGAGCTTGGGGCCAGAACATATACCAGGAATTAGTGCAGAATTTAACTAAGATTTTCAGTCGTAGAGACTGATGGGTGTGTGCAGAGTTGCCTAAATCAGGAAAAGGCCTGGATATCCCATTAATTGGAGTCCAATTCCTAACACTGTATCATGGACAAATTTGTGGGAGAACACTAGCAATCTGTACTCAAACGAAAGGTTAAAATTTGGAATAGATAATCCGAATGCAAAAAGAGCCAGGTTTGAATGTTGTTGCTGGGCATCTTCAGCACACAGTGAGATTTGAAGGGTGACACACACATTGCAGTCTGTCCTCACTTTCCTACCTCAAAGTGCATTTGAATCCAACATCTCCGGTGCCTGCTCTCAGCTGAGCACAGCAGAGTAAAGCACGAACGTTTGAACTCTGCTCCCACAGGAAAAGAGCCCGGTTTGAAAGCTGTTGCTGGGAATCTTCAGCACCCAGTGAACTTTGAAGGCTGACACAAATATTGCAGTCTCTCCTCACTTTCCAACCTCAAAGTGCATTTGAATCCAACTTCTCCGGTGCCTGCTCTCAGCTGAGCACTGCAGAGGACAGCACGAACGTTTGAACTCTGCTTCCACAGCCAAAAAGCAAGGAGTGAATGATTCTACTGGGCAACTTCAGCACCCTGTGAGCTTTGAAGTGGGACACACGCATTGCTGTCTCTCCTCACTTTCCTACCTCAAAGTGTAACTGAATCCAACATATTCAGAGCCTACTATCAGCAGAGCACAGCAGAGTAAAGCACAGAACATTTGCAGTCTGCACACAAAGCAAAAGAGACAGGAGTGATAGATTCTGCTGGGCATATTCAACACCCAGTGAGCTTTCAATGGTAACACACACTTTCCTGTCTCTCCTCACTTTCCTACTTCAAAGTGCATTTGAATCCAACTTCTCTGGTGCCTGCTATCAGCAGAGAACAGCAGAGTAAAGCACAAACATTTGAAATCTGCTCCCACAGGAAAGGAGACAGGCTTGAAAGTTGTTGCTGGGCATCTTCAGCACAGAGTGAGCTTTGAATGGTGACACACACATTGCTGTCACTCCTCACTTTCCTACCCCAAAGTGCATTTGAATCCAACATCTCCGGTGCCTGCTCTCAGCTGAGCACAGCAGAGTAAAGCACGAACGTTTGAACTCTGCTCCCACAGGAAAAGAGCCGGGTTTGAAAGCTGTTGCTGGGAATCTTCAGCACCCAGTGAACTTTGAAGGCTGACACAAATATTGCAGTCTCTCCTCACTTTCCAACCTCAAAGTGCATTTGAATCCAACTTCTCCGGTGCCTGCTCTCAGCTGAGCACTGCAGAGGACAGCACGAACGTTTGAACTCTGCTTCCACAGCCAAAAAGCAAGGAGTGAATGATTCTACTGGGCATCTTCAGCACCCTGTGAGCTTTGAAGTGGGACACACGCATTGCTGTCTCTCCTCACTTTCCTACCTCAAAGTGTAACTGAATCCAACATATTCAGTGCCTGCTATCAGCAGAGCACAGCAGAGTAAAGCACAGAACATTTGCAGTCTGCACACAAAGCAAAAGAGCCAGGAGTGATAGATTCTGCTGGGCATATTCAACACCCAGTGAGCTTTCAATGGTAACACACACTTTCCTGTCTCTCCTCACTTTCCTACTTCAAAGTGCATTTGAATGCAACTTCTCCGGTGCCTGCTATCAGCAGAGAACAGCAGAGTAAAGCACAAACATTTGAAATCTGCTCCCACAGGAAAGGAGACAGGCTTGAAAGTTGTTGCTGGGCATCTTCAGCGCAGAGTGAGCTTTGAATGGTGACACACACATTGCTGTCACTCCTCACTTTCCTACCCCAAAGTGCTTTTATATCCCCATTCTCCACTGCCTGCTATCGTCTGTGCACAGCAGAGTGAAGCACGAACGATTGAATTCTGCTCCCTCAGGAAAAGAGCCAGGAGTGAATGAGTCTTCTGGGCATCTTCAGCACCCAGTGAGCTTTGAAGGGCAACACACGCATTGCTGTCTCTCCTCACTTTCTTACCTCAAATTGCATTTGAATCCACCTTCTCCAATGCCTGCTCTCGGCTGAACACAGCAGAGCATAAAGCACGAAAGTTTGAACTCTGCTCCCACAGCCAAAGAGCCAGGAGTGAAAGATGCTACTGGGCCTCTTTAGTACACGGTGAGCTTTGAAGGGTGACACACAGATCGCTGTCTCTCCTCACTTTCCTACATCAAAGTGCATTTGAATCCAACATCTCCGGTGCCTGCTCTCGGCTGAGCACAGCAGAGTAAATCTCGACGTTTGAACTCTGCTCCCACAGGAAAAGAGACAGGTCTGAAAGTTGTTGCTGGCCGTCATCAGCACACAGTGAGCTTTGAAGTATGACAAACACATTGCTTTCTCTCCTCACTTTTCTAACTCAAAGTGCATTTGAATCCAACTTCTCCGGTGCCTGCTGTCGGCTGATCACTGGAGAGGAGAGCACAAACGTTTGAACTCTGCTCCCAAAGACAAAGAGTGCAATATGTTGCTGGGCATCTTCAGCACCCAGTGAGCTTTGAAGGGTGAGCACAAGTGACACACCTCACACATCACCTCAAAGTGCATTTGAATCCAACATCTCCAGTGACGGCTCTCGGCTGAGCACAGCAGAGCAAAGCAGGAACTTTTGAACTCTGCACCCACAGAAAAAGAGCCAGGCTTGAAAGTTGTTTCTGGGCATCTTCAGCACACAAGATCTTCGAAGAGTCACACACATATTGCTGTCTCTCCTCATTTTCCTTCCGCAAAGTGCATTTGAATCCAAATTCTCCAGTGCCTGCTCTCAGCTGAGCACAGCAGAGCAAAGCAGGAACGTTTGAACTCTGCTCCCACAGCCAAAGAGCCAGGTGCGAATGATCCTGCTAGGCAGCTTCATTCAGTGAGCTTCGCAAGGGTGAAACACACATTGCTGTATCTCCTCACTTGCCTACCTCAAAGTGCATTTGAATCCCCCCCGAAGAGAGAGAGCATGCCCTTCTGGGTAGCTCCCAGTTGCTTCCCTGGGCATGACAATGTTCCTGTGGTGCACATGAAGAATTTGCTGTGGGAAACAGTCTGGCTTATTCCTGCTTCTGGTAAAGGCAAACCCACTTGTGGGATTGCTTTTGCTCACCCGGATATACTTGGTGGGTAATGCAGGAAGATGGGGAAGTCTGATGTATACCTCAAGGGGATTTGATTTCAGGGGAAAACTGCCACTGAACTCAATTGTATGCTGTTGCCTGCTATGTAGCACTTTTATAGCCCACCAGCTAGATGTCTTCAGGTCACCAGCAGCTGGCCCTGACTTCCCTCCAACCATCATCCCAACAAAGAATGAACTTTGATGAAACCAGATGAGTTCTGTGGTAAAGGAACAATCAGCGTCAGCAGGCAACGATCCAACACTGCACACAGCCTCTCCTGCTCTGAAAGACTGTTACAAGGGATGGAGCCCGACGTCATGGAGCGGATGGACTCAGCAGCTTTATAGGGATTGTTCCATGCACTAAGGAATGATCTCTCTCTCTCTTTTTGTGTGTATGTATATATATATGTATATATACGTGATAAGAGCGATGGTATATTGAAAATGTGGCATCTGAGCATGACGTGAATGGTATGGAATAAGGGGTGGATACTGTCCTGGGTTCAGCAGTAGCAGTCATTTTTTTCTCCTTCTTAGTAGCTGGTGCAGCGCTGTGTTTTGACTTTCGGCCTGGGAACAGCGCTGATAACACCGATTGTTTTTAGCTGTTGCTCAGAAATGTTTACTCTGACCGAGGACTTTCTGAGTCTAATGCTCTGCCAGGGAAGGGGGGGAAGCCAGGAGGAAGCAGAGACAGGAAACCTGACCCAAACTAGCCAAAGAGGTATTCCATACCACAGCACATCATGTGCAGTATATAAACTGGGGGCTGTTACCCGGAAGGGTTAGATCACTGCTTGGTTGGGCTGGGTATCGTTTGGAGGGTGGTGAGCAGTTGTATTCTCTTCCCTTGTGATTTCCCTTATCATTATTATTGGTGATTGCCCTTAGTCATCGTGTTTGTAGTAAGCGTGGGTAAAGCCCTTCCCAAAACTTCATTTGCGAAGCCAAGCCTTCAATCAATCAATCAATCAATCAATCAATCAATTATTATTTGGTGGTAGCAGTAGTGGTCTTGTTATACCTTAGTTATTGGACTGTTCTTATCTCAACCCATGGGAGATACATTCTTTTGATTCTCCTCCCCATCCCTCTGGGATCGGGGGGGAGGAAAGAGGGGGAGCAAGCTAGTGGCTGTGTGGTTCTGGGTTGCCAACTGGGCTTCAACCACGACAAGTATCTATACAAAACACATCCCAATTTCCAAATTGATGCTAGCAATATGTAGTTAAATTCATTATAATACATAAATCTGGTATAACTCCTTATATCCAGTGCAGCAGGCAAAGCAACTTAAAGAACAAAAAATATTGAAGAGGATAAAAACAAAACATTGCTTTATCTTGCAATTATTACTCAATAATGAGAAATTAGTAAACATGCAGCACCAAAACAAAAGAAGTAGCGATTTTGCTGAAGCAACTACATAAGTTTATGTGCATAAATGGCCATCCTCCCTAGATCACTTATTGAAATCAGTCTTATAGTGCAGATTCTTTTAAAGGAGATAATGCTCAACAGATGGGCTGGAGAGAGAATTGACAATTTTTTGAATAGAATTTCTCCATACTGAAGCCAGTTTCCACATTTCAAATATGATACTTTTATAAGGAATTGTTTAATCCCTAGATCCCTCAGGCAGCACCAGTCTCACCTCCTTTCTAAGAGATCTGTGGTGTTAATGAGGAAGAAGAGTTTCAAAATGGGGATTTCTCTGCAGAAACGCAGGGGGGTTTTCCAGCTAAATGAAAATGTCTGATAATTTCTGCACCTCAAGAGCTGAGACTTTGTGTGTGTGGGAGGACCTGTGAGGATGTTTGATTCTACTAACAAGGCAAAGTACTTTATGCTGTTGTGATCTCCCAAATTCTTTGCTAATGGTTTGTCATCTCTGTGGGAGGGAGTGGAATAACGACCCTTTCCTGCACTTTGATATGTCAGCCTCTGGTTTTGTAAATGCCAATAGTGCAAGCAAAACTAGCATCATCTGATGACCCTGTACTTCCTTGGACTCTGCTTCTTTTCCACACTGGGAACAACCAAGATGGCTTTGGGAAGAGAAGGCACCTTGCTTCAGATTCTCCCCCGCCTTGTACCATGCAGTCACTGCCAGACATGGGAGAGTGCCCATTGGGCTGTCAGAAGAAACTGGGTTTGCTCCTGTTTTGCACGTGTTGGAATGACTGCCTGCGATGGGGAAGCCAGAAAATAGGTACTCCTGGCCCTTCAGTTCAGGCCATTAGTCCAAACTGCTTTTAGCTCTCGTGAGTTCTGCTGGCCAAAAACCTCTAAAATCAGTTCCATGGCATTGTGACAAACAAAATGTGCTGTACAGCTCAATACAGTCAAAATAAAATCTGTTAGTGCTGCTGTGTTTGGGACCCATTCTTTTGTTTGGGCTGATTTCTTCTCACGGTGCTCCCCAGGCTGCTGGTACTTGCTGCCTCTCCCCTTGAAGGAGGTACACTAGGGATTTCATATTCCTTGTCACAAATCAGAAGGAAGGGTAGGAAACGCAGCAACCTGTGCTATGGCCTCCGACCCAGAGCCCCAACATGCTCTTCCCAGCAAACATGAAGCTGCCTGGGACGCTAGCCTCTTGCAGCCTCGCCCGTAATGACCCAAAAAGGGATTTTTCTTTTCCAGGGAAGGACTCGGACAGGATGCAACAGCTCTTCACTGGCAAGTTTATACCAGATTTTGTCTGATATTTCTACAGTTGTGTTTTGCTCTGCAGAAAGACAGATAGGGACCGTCGTCTTAGATTGATGTGCCAAGCTAGATGTTGGAAAGTCACAGTTCGTGGTGGAGCTGGAAGGAATCTTCTAGAAAGCCTGTCATGAATTTCAAGCACCTAGAGACCTTGTGGTTAAGCAGATGGTCTGGTAAACTGCTACAACAGTGTTCACAGCATTGACATTAGACAGGTGCTGCAGAAACCCTACAGCAGCCTTCCAAATACTTCAAGGGGCTGACAAGAAACCTGAAGCTGTGACTGCCCCATCCACGGCAGTGTTCAAGGGCAGGTTGGACAACGCGGCTTGGAGCATTCTTCACCAGTGGAAGTTGCAGGTAAGGCTGCCCTGGAAAGGGGTTCTACCTGAAGAACCCACGCCCAGGCTGGGGATGTGCTGCAGGGTTAGGAGTTGTTAGGGTTTGGGTTAGGGTTAGGGTTGTGACTGGGGATAGGGTTAGGGTTAGGGTAGGGTTAGGGTAGGGTTAGGGTTAGGGTTAGGGTTAGGGTTATCCAATATCTGATTGGATATCTGGATATCCAATATCTGATTCACCCTTTCAGATCTGGGGATGGGGTTTATGTTAAGAATTTTTCCAGAGATCCTCTACAGTAGAAGTGGAGCGGACCGTACCAGAGATTACTGACATCCTTTACAGCAGTGAAGTTAAAGGAACAAGCTGCTTGAATAAATTACTCAAGAATAAAGAAAGCACCAGAGCCAGAGAAGACATGGCAGGTCTAACCTTCACGACCCTTGCTTATGAAATCGCATAATTTGGACTCGTATGATAAATGGAGCTTGGGGCCAGAACATATACCAGGAATTAGTGCAGAATTTAACTAAGATTTTCAGTCGTAGAGACTGATGGGTGTGTGCAGAGTTGCCTAAATCAGGAAAAGGCCTGGATATCCCATTAATTGGAGTCCAATTCCTAACACTGTATCATGGACAAATTTGTGGGAGAACACTAGCAATCTGTACTCAAACGAAAGGTTAAAATTTGGAATAGATAATCCGAATGCAAAAAGAGCCAGGTTTGAATGTTGTTGCTGGGCATCTTCAGCACACAGTGAGATTTGAAGGGTGACACACACATTGCAGTCTCTCCTCACTTTCCTACCTCAAAGTGCATTTGAATCCAACATCTCCGGTGCCTGCTCTCAGCTGAGCACAGCAGAGTAAAGCACGAACGTTTGAACTCTGCTCCCACAGGAAAAGAGCCGGGTTTGAAAGCTGTTGCTGGGAATCTTCAGCACCCAGTGAACTTTGAAGGCTGACACAAATATTGCAGTCTCTCCTCACTTTCCAACCTCAAAGTGCATTTGAATCCAACTTCTCCGGTGCCTGCTCTCAGCTGAGCACTGCAGAGGACAGCACGAACGTTTGAACTCTGCTTCCACAGCCAAAAAGCAAGGAGTGAATGATTCTACTGGGCAACTTCAGCACCCTGTGAGCTTTGAAGTGGGACACACGCATTGCTGTCTCTCCTCACTTTCCTACCTCAAAGTGTAACTGAATCCAACATATTCAGAGCCTACTATCAGCAGAGCACAGCAGAGTAAAGCACAGAACATTTGCAGTCTGCACACAAAGCAAAAGAGCCAGGAGTGATAGATTCTGCTGGGCATATTCAACACCCAGTGAGCTTTCAATGGTAACACACACTTTCCTGTCTCTCCTCACTTTCCTACTTCAAAGTGCATTTGAATCCAACTTCTCCGGTGCCTGCTATCAGCAGAGAACAGCAGAGTAAAGCACAAACATTTGAAATCTGCTCCCACAGGAAAGGAGACAGGCTTGAAAGTTGTTGCTGGGCATCTTCAGCACAGAGTGAGCTTTGAATGGTGACACACACATTGCTGTCACTCCTCACTTTCCTACCCCAAAGTGCATTTGAATCCAACATCTCCGGTGCCTGCTCTCAGCTGAGCACAGCAGAGTAAAGCACGAACGTTTGAACTCTGCTCCCACAGGAAAAGAGCCGGGTTTGAAAGCTGTTGCTGGGAATCTTCAGCACCCAGTGAACTTTGAAGGCTGACACAAATATTGCAGTCTCTCCTCACTTTCCAACCTCAAAGTGCATTTGAATCCAACTTCTCCGGTGCCTGCTCTCAGCTGAGCACTGCAGAGTAAAGCACGAACGTTTGAACTCTGCTTCCACAGCCAAAAAGCAAGGAGTGAATGATTCTACTGGGCATCTTCAGCACCCTGTGAGCTTTGAAGTGGGACACACGCATTGCTGTCTCTCCTCACTTTCCTACCTCAAAGTGTAACTGAATCCAACATATTCAGAGCCTACTATCAGCAGAGCACAGCAGAGTAAAGCACAGAACATTTGCAGTCTGCACACAAAGCAAAAGAGCCAGGAGTGATAGATTCTGCTGGGCATATTCAACACCCAGTGAGCTTTCAATGGTAACACACACTTTCCTGTCTCTCCTCACTTTCCTACTTCAAAGTGCATTTGAATGCAACTTCTCCGGTGCCTGCTATCAGCAGAGAACAGCAGAGTAAAGCACAAACATTTGAAATCTGCTCCCACAGGAAAGGAGACAGGCTTGAAAGTTGTTGCTGGGCATCTTCAGCACAGAGTGAGCTTTGAATGGTGACACACACATTGCTGTCACTCCTCACTTTCCTACCCCAAAGTGCTTTTATATCCCCATTCTCCACTGCCTGCTATCGTCTGTGCACAGCAGAGTGAAGCACGAACGATTGAATTCTGCTCCCTCAGGAAAAGAGCCAGGAGTGAATGAGTCTTCTGGGCATCTTCAGCACCCAGTGAGCTTTGAAGGGCAACACACGCATTGCTGTCTCTCCTCACTTTCTTACCTCAAATTGCATTTGAATCCACCTTCTCCAATGCCTGCTCTCGGCTGAACACAGCAGAGCATAAAGCACGAAAGTTTGAACTCTGCTCCCACAGCCAAAGAGCCAGGAGTGAAAGATGCTACTGGGCCTCTTTAGTACACGGTGAGCTTTGAAGGGTGACACACAGATCGCTGTCTCTCCTCACTTTCCTACATCAAAGTGCATTTGAATCCAACATCTCCGGTGCCTGCTCTCGGCTGAGCACAGCAGAGTAAATCTCGACGTTTGAACTCTGCTCCCACAGGAAAAGAGACAGGTCTGAAAGTTGTTGCTGGCCGTCATCAGCACACAGTGAGCTTTGAAGTATGACAAACACATTGCTTTCTCTCCTCACTTTTCTAACTCAAAGTGCATTTGAATCCAACTTCTCCGGTGCCTGCTCTCTGCTGAGCACAGCAGAATAAAGCACGAACGTTTGAAGTCTGCTCCTACAGCAAAAGAGCCGGGAGTGAATGATTCTACTGGGCATCTTCAGCACGCAGTGAGCTTTGAAGTGTGACAAAGACTTTGCTGTCTCCCCTCACTTTCCTTCCTCAAAGTGCTTTTGAATACACCTTCTCCACTACCTGCTATCAGCAAAGTACAGCAGAGTAAAGCACGAATGTTTGAACTCTGCTTCCACAGGAAAAGAGCCAGGCTTGAAAGTTGTTGCTGGACATCTTCAGCACACAGGGAGCATTGCAGTGGTGACACACACTTTGCTGTCTCTCCTCATTTTCCTTCTCAAAGTGCATTTGAATCCAACTTCTCCGGTGCCTGCTCTCAGCTGAGCACAGCAGAGCAAAGCAGGAACGTTTGAACTCTGCTTCCACAGCCAAAAAGCCAGGAGTGAATGATTCTGCTGGCCATCTTCAACACCCAGTGAGCTTTGAAGGGTGACACGCTGTTTTCTGTCTCTCCTCTTTTTCCTACCCCAAAGTGCTTTTGAATCCATCTTCTCCACTGCCTGCTATCAGCAAAGCACAGCAGAGTAAAGCATGAACGTTTGAACACTGCTCCCACAGCAAAAGAGACAGGTTTGAAAGTTGGTGCTGGGCATCTTCAGCACACAGTGAGCTTTGAAGTGTGGCACACGCACTGTTGTCTCTCCTCACTTTCCTACCTCAAAGTGCATTTGAATCCAACTTCTCCGGAGCCTGTTCACAGCTGAGCAGAGCAGCGTAAAGCACGACAGTTTGAATTCTGCTGCGACAGGAAAAGAGCCAGGAGTGAATGATTCTACTGGGCATCTTCAGCACGCAGTGAGCTTTGAACTGTGACAAAGACTTTGCTGTCTCCCCTCACTTTCCTTCCTCAAAAAGTGCTTTTGAAAATAACTTCCCCGGTGCCTGCTCTCGCCTGAGCACAGCAGAGTAAAGCTCGAACGTTTGAACTCTGCTCCCACACCCAAACAGCCACGAGTGAAAGTTGTTGCTGGCCGTCATCAGCACACAGTGAGCTTTGAAGTATGACACACACATTGCTTCCTCTCCTCACTTTTCTGAATCAAAGTGCATTTGAATCCAACTTCTCCGGAGCCTGCTCTCGGCTGAGCACAGCAGAGTAAAGCACGAACGTTTGAACTCTGCTCCTACAGCAAAAGAGCCAGGAGTGAAAGATCTCTCTTGCCATCTTCAGCTCCCAGTGGGCTTTGAAGTGTGACAGTTTGCTGTCTCTCCTCATTTTCCTCCTCAAAGTGCATTTGAATCCAACTTCTCCGGTGCCTGCTCTCAGCTGAGCACAGCAGAGTAAAGCACGAACGTTTGAACTCTGCTCCCACACCCAAACAGCCACGAGTGACAGTTGTTGCTTGCTATCTTCAGCACCCAGTGAGCTTTTCAGTGCTGACACAAACATTGTTGTCTCTCCTCACTTTCCTAACTCAAAGTGCATTTGAATCCAAGTTCTCCGGTGCCTACTCTCGGCTGAGCAGAGCAGAGTAAATCACGAACGTTTGAACTCTGCTCCCACAGCCAAAGAGCCAGGAGTGAAAGATGCTGCTGGGCCTCTTTAGCACACGGTGAGCCTTTCAAGGTTGACACACACATTGCTGTCTCTCCTCACTTTCCTTCCTCAAAGTGCATTTGAATCCAACTTCTCCGGTGCCTGCTGTCGGCTGATCACTGCAGAGGAGAGCACAAACGTTTGAACTCTGCTCCCAAAGACAAAGAGTGCAATATGTTGCTGGGCATCTTCAGCACCCAGTGAGCTTTGAAGGGTGAGCACAAGTGACACACCTCACACATCACCTCAAAGTGCATTTGAATCCAACATCTCCAGTGACGGCTCTCGGCTGAGCACAGCAGAGCAAAGCAGGAACTTTTGAACTCTGCACCCACAGAAAAAGAGCCAGGCTTGAAAGTTGTTTCTGGGCATCTTCAGCACACAAGATCTTCGAAGAGTCACACACATATTGCTGTCTCTCCTCATTTTCCTTCCGCAAAGTGCATTTGAATCCAAATTCTCCAGTGCCTGCTCTCAGCTGAGCACAGCAGAGCAAAGCAGGAACGTTTGAACTCTGCTCCCACAGCCAAAGAGCCAGGTGCGAATGATCCTGCTAGGCAGCTTCATTCAGTGAGCTTCGCAAGGGTGAAACACACATTGCTGTATCTCCTCACTTGCCTACCTCAAAGTGCATTTGAATCCCCCCCGAAGAGAGAGAGCATGCCCTTCTGGGTAGCTCCCAGTTGCCTCCCTGGGCATGACAATGTTCCTGTGGTGCACATGAAGAATTTGCTGGGGGAAACAGTCTGGCTTATTCCTGCTTCTGGTAAAGGCAAACCCACTTGTGGGATTGCTTTTGCTCACCCGGATATACTTGGTGGGTAATGCAGGAAGATGGGGAAGTCTGATGTATACCTCAAGGGGATTTGATTTCAGGGGAAAACTGCCACTGAACTCAATTGTATGCTGTTGCCTGCTATGTAGCACTTTTATAGCCCACCAGCTAGATGTCTTCAGGTCACCAGCAGCTGGCCCTGACTTCCCTCCAACCATCATCCCAACAAAGAATGAACTTTGATGAAACCAGATGAGTTCTGTGGTAAAGGAACAATCAGCGTCAGCAGGCAACGATCCAACACTGCACACAGCCTCTCCTGCTCTGAAAGACTGTTACAAGGGATGGAGCCCGACGTCATGGAGCGGATGGACTCAGCAGCTTTATAGGGATTGTTCCATGCACTAAGGAATGATCTCTCTCTCTCTTTTTGTGTGTATGTATATATATATGTATATATACGTGATAAGAGCGATGGTATATTGAAAATGTGGCATCTGAGCATGACGTGAATGGTATGGAATAAGGGGTGGATACTGTCCTGGGTTCAGCAGTAGCAGTCATTTTTTTCTCCTTCTTAGTAGCTGGTGCAGCGCTGTGTTTTGACTTTCGGCCTGGGAACAGCGCTGATAACACCGATTGTTTTTAGCTGTTGCTCAGAAATGTTTACTCTGACCGAGGACTTTCTGAGTCTAATGCTCTGCCAGGGAAGGGGGGGAAGCCAGGAGGAAGCAGAGACAGGAAACCTGACCCAAACTAGCCAAAGAGGTATTCCATACCACAGCACATCATGTGCAGTATATAAACTGGGGGCTGTTACCCGGAAGGGTTAGATCACTGCTTGGTTGGGCTGGGTATCGTTTGGAGGGTGGTGAGCAGTTGTATTCTCTTCCCTTGTGATTTCCCTTATCATTATTATTGGTGATTGCCCTTAGTCATCGTGTTTGTAGTAAGCGTGGGTAAAGCCCTTCCCAAAACTTCATTTGCGAAGCCAAGCCTTCAATCAATCAATCAATCAATCAATCAATCAATCAATCAATCAATCAATTATTATTTGGTGGTAGCAGTAGTGGTCTTGTTATACCTTAGTTATTGGACTGTTCTTATCTCAACCCATGGGAGATACATTCTTTTGATTCTCCTCCCCATCCCTCTGGGATCGGGGGGGAGGAAAGAGGGGGAGCAAGCTAGTGGCTGTGTGGTTCTGGGTTGCCAACTGGGCTTCAACCACGACAAGTATCTATACAAAACACATCCCAATTTCCAAATTGATGCTAGCAATATGTAGTTAAATTCATTATAATACATAAATCTGGTATAACTCCTTATATCCAGTGCAGCAGGCAAAGCAACTTAAAGAACAAAAAATATTGAAGAGGATAAAAACAAAACATTGCTTTATCTTGCAATTATTACTCAATAATGAGAAATTAGTAAACATGCAGCACCAAAACAAAAGAAGTAGCGATTTTGCTGAAGCAACTACATAAGTTTATGTGCATAAATGGCCATCCTCCCTAGATCACTTATTGAAATCAGTCTTATAGTGCAGATTCTTTTAAAGGAGATAATGCTCAACAGATGGGCTGGAGAGAGAATTGACAATTTTTTGAATAGAATTTCTCCATACTGAAGCCAGTTTCCACATTTCAAATATGATACTTTTATAAGGAATTGTTTAATCCCTAGATCCCTCAGGCAGCACCAGTCTCACCTCCTTTCTAAGAGATCTGTGGTGTTAATGAGGAAGAAGAGTTTCAAAATGGGGATTTCTCTGCAGAAA
This sequence comes from Lathamus discolor, assembly GCF_037157495.1. NCBI lineage: Eukaryota > Metazoa > Chordata > Aves > Psittaciformes > Psittacidae > Lathamus > Lathamus discolor. The sequence continues at coordinate 144,866 of NW_027069145.1, forward strand.
CGCAGGGGGGTTTTCCAGCTAAATGAAAATGTCTGATAATTTCTGCACCTCAAGAGCTGAGACTTTGTGTGTGTGGGAGGACCTGTGAGGATGTTTGATTCTACTAACAAGGCAAAGTACTTTATGCTGTTGTGATCTCCCAAATTCTTTGCTAATGGTTTGTCATCTCTGTGGGAGGGAGTGGAATAACGACCCTTTCCTGCACTTTGATATGTCAGCCTCTGGTTTTGTAAATGCCAATAGTGCAAGCAAAACTAGCATCATCTGATGACCCTGTACTTCCTTGGACTCTGCTTCTTTTCCACACTGGGAACAACCAAGATGGCTTTGGGAAGAGAAGGCACCTTGCTTCAGATTCTCCCCCGCCTTGTACCATGCAGTCACTGCCAGACATGGGAGAGTGCCCATTGGGCTGTCAGAAGAAACTGGGTTTGCTCCTGTTTTGCACGTGTTGGAATGACTGCCTGCGATGGGGAAGCCAGAAAATAGGTACTCCTGGCCCTTCAGTTCAGGCCATTAGTCCAAACTGCTTTTAGCTCTCGTGAGTTCTGCTGGCCAAAAACCTCTAAAATCAGTTCCATAGCATTGTGACAAACAAAATGTGCTGTACAGCTCAATACAGTCAAAATAAAATCTGTTAGTGCTGCTGTGTTTGGGACCCATTCTTTTGTTTGGGCTGATTTCTTCTCACGGTGCTCCCCAGGCTGCTGGTACTTGCTGCCTCTCCCCTTGAAGGAGGTACACTAGGGATTTCATATTCCTTGTCACAAATCAGAAGGAAGGGTAGGAAACGCAGCAACCTGTGCTATGGCCTCCGACCCAGAGGCCCAACATGTTCTTCCCAGCAAACATGAAGCTGCCTGGGACGCTAGCCTCTTGCAGCCTCGCCCGTAATGACCCAAAAAGGGATTTTTCTTTTCCAGGGAAGGACTCGGACAGGATGCAACAGCTCTTCACTGGCAAGTTTATACCAGATTTTGTCTGATATTTCTACAGTTGTGTTTTGCTCTGCAGAAAGACAGATAGGGACCGTCGTCTTTGATGTGCCAAGCTAGATGTTGGAAAGTCACAGTTCGTGGTGGAGCTGGAAGGAATCTTCTAGAAAGCCTGTCATGAATTTCAAGCACCTAGAGACCTTGTGGTTAAGCAGATGGTCTGGTAAACTGCTACAACAGTGTTCACAGCATTGACATTAGACAGGTGCTGCAGAAACCCTACAGCAGCCTTCCAAATACTTCAAGGGGCTGACAAGAAACCTGAAGCTGTGACTGCCCCATCCACGGCAGTGTTCAAGGGCAGGTTGGACAACGCGGCTTGGAGCATTCTTCACCAGTGGAAGTTGCAGGTAAGGCTGCCCTGGAAAGGGGTTCTACCTGAAGAACCCACGCCCAGGCTGGGGATGTGCTGCAGGGTTAGGAGTTGTTAGGGTTTGGGTTAGGGTTAGGGTTGTGACTGGGGATAGGGTTAGGGTTAGGGTAGGGTTAGGGTAGGGTTAGGGTTAGGGTTAGGGTTAGGGTTATCCAATATCTGATTGGATATCTGGATATCCAATATCTGATTCACCCTTTCAGATCTGGGGATGGGGTTTATGTTAAGAATTTTTCCAGAGATCCTCTACAGTAGAAGTGGAGCGGACCGTACCAGAGATTACTGACATCCTTTACAGCAGTGAAGTTAAAGGAACAAGCTGCTTGAATAAATTACTCAAGAATAAAGAAAGCACCAGAGCCAGAGAAGACATGGCAGGTCTAACCTTCACGACCCTTGCTTATGAAATCGCATAATTTGGACTCGTATGATAAATGGAGCTTGGGGCCAGAACATATACCAGGAATTAGTGCAGAATTTAACTAAGATTTTCAGTCGTAGAGACTGATGGGTGTGTGCAGAGTTGCCTAAATCAGGAAAAGGCCTGGATATCCCATTAATTGGAGTCCAATTCCTAACACTGTATCATGGACAAATTTGTGGGAGAACACTAGCAATCTGTACTCAAACGAAAGGTTAAAATTTGGAATAGATAATCCGAATGCAAAAAGAGCCAGGTTTGAATGTTGTTGCTGGGCATCTTCAGCACACAGTGAGATTTGAAGGGTGACACACACATTGCAGTCTCTCCTCACTTTCCTACCTCAAAGTGCATTTGAATCCAACATCTCCGGTGCCTGCTATCAGCAGAGCACAGCAGAGTAAAGCACAGAACATTTGCAGTCTGCACACAAAGCAAAAGAGCCAGGAGTGATAGATTCTGCTGGGCATATTCAACACCCAGTGAGCTTTCAATGGTAACACACACTTTCCTGTCTCTCCTCACTTTCCTACTTCAAAGTGCATTTGAATCCAACTTCTCCGGTGCCTGCTATCAGCAGAGAACAGCAGAGTAAAGCACAAACATTTGAAATCTGCTCCCACAGGAAAGGAGACAGGCTTGAAAGTTGTTGCTGGGCATCTTCAGCACAGAGTGAGCTTTGAATGGTGACACACACATTGCTGTCACTCCTCACTTTCCTACCCCAAAGTGCATTTGAATCCAACATCTCCGGTGCCTGCTCTCAGCTGAGCACAGCAGAGTAAAGCACGAACGTTTGAACTCTGCTCCCACAGGAAAAGAGCCGGGTTTGAAAGCTGTTGCTGGGAATCTTCAGCACCCAGTGAACTTTGAAGGCTGACACAAATATTGCAGTCTCTCCTCACTTTCCAACCTCAAAGTGCATTTGAATCCAACTTCTCCGGTGCCTGCTCTCAGCTGAGCACTGCAGAGAACAGCACGAACGTTTGAACTCTGCTTCCACAGCCAAAAAGCAAGGAGTGAATGATTCTACTGGGCATCTTCAGCACCCTGTGAGCTTTGAAGTGGGACACACGCATTGCTGTCTCTCCTCACTTTCCTACCTCAAAGTGTAACTGAATCCAACATATTCAGAGCCTACTATCAGCAGAGCACAGCAGAGTAAAGCACAGAACATTTGCAGTCTGCACACAAAGCAAAAGAGCCAGGAGTGATAGATTCTGCTGGGCATATTCAACACCCAGTGAGCTTTCAATGGTAACACACACTTTCCTGTCTCTCCTCACTTTCCTACTTCAAAGTGCATTTGAATGCAACTTCTCCGGTGCCTGCTATCAGCAGAGAACAGCAGAGTAAAGCACAAACATTTGAAATCTGCTCCCACAGGAAAGGAGACAGGCTTGAAAGTTGTTGCTGGGCATCTTCAGCGCAGAGTGAGCTTTGAATGGTGACACACACATTGCTGTCACTCCTCACTTTCCTACCCCAAAGTGCTTTTATATCCCCATTCTCCACTGCCTGCTATCGTCTGTGCACAGCAGAGTGAAGCACGAACGATTGAATTCTGCTCCCTCAGGAAAAGAGCCAGGAGTGAATGAGTCTTCTGGGCATCTTCAGCACCCAGTGAGCTTTGAAGGGCAACACACGCATTGCTGTCTCTCCTCACTTTCTTACCTCAAATTGCATTTGAATCCACCTTCTCCAATGCCTGCTCTCGGCTGAACACAGCAGAGCATAAAGCACGAAAGTTTGAACTCTGCTCCCACAGCCAAAGAGCCAGGAGTGAAAGATGCTACTGGGCCTCTTTAGTACACGGTGAGCTTTGAAGGGTGACACACAGATCGCTGTCTCTCCTCACTTTCCTACATCAAAGTGCATTTGAATCCAACATCTCCGGTGCCTGCTCTCGGCTGAGCACAGCAGAGTAAATCTCGACGTTTGAACTCTGCTCCCACAGGAAAAGAGACAGGTCTGAAAGTTGTTGCTGGCCGTCATCAGCACACAGTGAGCTTTGAAGTATGACAAACACATTGCTTTCTCTCCTCACTTTTCTAACTCAAAGTGCATTTGAATCCAACTTCTCCGGTGCCTGCTCTCTGCTGAGCACAGCAGAATAAAGCACGAACGTTTGAAGTCTGCTCCTACAGCAAAAGAGCCGGGAGTGAATGATTCTACTGGGCATCTTCAGCACGCAGTGAGCTTTGAAGTGTGACAAAGACTTTGCTGTCTCCCCTCACTTTCCTTCCTCAAAGTGCTTTTGAATACACCTTCTCCACTACCTGCTATCAGCAAAGTACAGCAGAGTAAAGCACGAATGTTTGAACTCTGCTTCCACAGGAAAAGAGCCAGGCTTGAAAGTTGTTGCTGGACATCTTCAGCACACAGGGAGCATTGCAGTGGTGACACACACTTTGCTGTCACTCCTCACTTTCCTACCCCAAAGTGCATTTGAATCCAACTTCTCCGGTGCCTGCTCTCAGCTGAGCACAGCAGAGCAAAGCAGGAACGTTTGAACTCTGCTTCCACAGCCAAAAAGCCAGGAGTGAATGATTCTGCTGGCCATCTTCAACACCCAGTGAGCTTTGAAGGGTGACACGCTGTTTTCTGTCTCTCCTCTTTTTCCTACCCCAAAGTGCTTTTGAATCCATCTTCTCCACTGCCTGCTATCAGCAAAGCACAGCAGAGTAAAGCACGAACGTTTGAACACTGCTCCCACAGCAAAAGAGACAGGTTTGAAAGTTGGTGCTGGGCATCTTCAGCACACAGTGAGCTTTGAAGTGTGGCACACGCACTGTTGTCTCTCCTCACTTTCCTACCTCAAAGTGCATTTGAATCCAACTTCTCCGGAGCCTGTTCACAGCTGAGCAGAGCAGCGTAAAGCACGACAGTTTGAATTCTGTTGCGACAGGAAAAGAGCCAGGAGTGAATGATTCTACTGGGCATCTTCAGCACGCAGTGAGCTTTGAACTGTGACAAAGACTTTGCTGTCTCCCCTCACTTTCCTTCCTCAAAAAGTGCTTTTGAAAATAACTTCCCCGGTGCCTGCTCTCGCCTGAGCACAGCAGAGTAAAGCTCGAACGTTTGAACTCTGCTCCCACACCCAAACAGCCACGAGTGAAAGTTGTTGCTGGCCGTCATCAGCACACAGTGAGCTTTGAAGTATGACACACACATTGCTTCCTCTCCTCACTTTTCTGAATCAAAGTGCATTTGAATCCAACTTCTCCGGCGCCTGCTCTCGGCTGAGCACAGCAGAGTAAAGCACGAACGTTTGAACTCTGCTCCTACAGCAAAAGAGCCAGGAGTGAAAGATCTCTCTTGCCATCTTCAGCTCCCAGTGGGCTTTGAAGTGTGACAGTTTGCTGTCTCTCCTCATTTTCCTCCTCAAAGTGCGTTTGAATCCAACTTCTCCGGTGCCTGCTCTCAGCTGAGCACAGCAGAGTAAAGCACGAACGTTTGAACTCTGCTCCCACACCCAAACAGCCACGAGTGACAGTTGTTGCTTGCTATCTTCAGCACCCAGTGAGCTTTTCAGTGCTGACACAAACATTGTTGTCTCTCCTCACTTTCCTAACTCAAAGTGCATTTGAATCCAAGTTCTCCGGTGCCTACTCCCGGCTGAGCAGAGCAGAGTAAATCACGAACGTTTGAACTCTGCTCCCACAGCCAAAGAGCCAGGAGTGAATGATGCTGCTGGGCCTCTTTAGCACACGGTGAGCCTTTCAAGGCTGACACACACATTGCTGTCTCTCCTCACTTTCTTTCCTCAAAGTGCATTTGAATCCAACTTCTCCGGTGCCTGCTGTCGGCTGATCACTGGAGAGGAGAGCACAAACGTTTGAACTCTGCTCCCAAAGACAAAGAGTGCAATATGTTGCTGGGCATCTTCAGCACCCAGTGAGCTTTGAAGGGTGAGCACAAGTGACACACCTCACACATCACCTCAAAGTGCATTTGAATCCAACATCTCCAGTGACGGCTCTCGGCTGAGCACAGCAGAGCAAAGCAGGAACTTTTGAACTCTGCACCCACAGAAAAAGAGCCAGGCTTGAAAGTTGTTTCTGGGCATCTTCAGCACACAAGATCTTCGAAGAGTCACACACATATTGCTGTCTCTCCTCATTTTCCTTCCGCAAAGTGCATTTGAATCCAAATTCTCCAGTGCCTGCTCTCAGCTGAGCACAGCAGAGCAAAGCAGGAACGTTTGAACTCTGCTCCCACAGCCAAAGAGCCAGGTGCGAATGATCCTGCTAGGCAGCTTCATTCAGTGAGCTTCGCAAGGGTGAAACACACATTGCTGTATCTCCTCACTTGCCTACCTCAAAGTGCATTTGAATCCCCCCCGAAGAGAGAGAGCATGCCCTTCTGGGTAGCTCCCAGTTGCCTCCCTGGGCATGACAATGTTCCTGTGGTGCACATGAAGAATTTGCTGGGGGAAACAGTCTGGCTTATTCCTGCTTCTGGTAAAGGCAAACCCACTTGTGGGATTGCTTTTGCTCACCCGGATATACTTGGTGGGTAATGCAGGAAGATGGGGAAGTCTGATGTATACCTCAAGGGGATTTGATTTCAGGGGAAAACTGCCACTGAACTCAATTGTATGCTGTTTCCTGCTATGTAGCACTTTTATAGCCCACCAGCTAGATGTCTTCAGGTCACCAGCAGCTGGCCCTGACTTCCCTCCAACCATCATCCCAACAAAGAATGAACTTTGATGAAACCAGATGAGTTCTGTGGTAAAGGAACAATCAGCGTCAGCAGGCAACGATCCAACACTGCACACAGCCTCTCCTGCTCTGAAAGACTGTTACAAGGGATGGAGCCCGACGTCATGGAGCGGATGGACTCAGCAGCTTTATAGGGATTGTTCCATGCACTAAGGAATGATCTCTCTCTCTCTTTTTGTGTGTATGTATATATATATGTATATATACGTGATAAGAGCGATGGTATATTGAAAATGTGGCATCTGAGCATGACGTGAATGGTATGGAATAAGGGGTGGATACTGTCCTGGGTTCAGCAGTAGCAGTCATTTTTTTCTCCTTCTTAGTAGCTGGTGCAGCGCTGTGTTTTGACTTTCGGCCTGGGAACAGCGCTGATAACACCGATTGTTTTTAGCTGTTGCTCAGAAATGTTTACTCTGACCGAGGACTTTCTGAGTCTAATGCTCTGCCAGGGAAGGGGGGGAAGCCAGGAGGAAGCAGAGACAGGAAACCTGACCCAAACTAGCCAAAGAGGTATTCCATACCACAGCACATCATGTGCAGTATATAAACTGGGGGCTGTTACCCGGAAGGGTTAGATCACTGCTTGGTTGGGCTGGGTATCGTTTGGAGGGTGGTGAGCAGTTGTATTCTCTTCCCTTGTGATTTCCCTTATCATTATTATTGGTGATTGCCCTTAGTCATCGTGTTTGTAGTAAGCGTGGGTAAAGCCCTTCCCAAAACTTCATTTGCGAAGCCAAGCCTTCAATCAATCAATCAATCAATCAATCAATCAATTATTATTTGGTGGTAGCAGTAGTGGTCTTGTTATACCTTAGTTATTGGACTGTTCTTATCTCAACCCATGGGAGATACATTCTTTTGATTCTCCTCCCCATCCCTCTGGGATCGGGGGGGAGGAAAGAGGGGGAGCAAGCTAGTGGCTGTGTGGTTCTGGGTTGCCAACTGGGCTTCAACCACGACAAGTATCTATACAAAACACATCCCAATTTCCAAATTGATGCTAGCAATATGTAGTTAAATTCATTATAATACATAAATCTGGTATAACTCCTTATATCCAGTGCAGCAGGCAAAGCAACTTAAAGAACAAAAAATATTGAAGAGGATAAAAACAAAACATTGCTTTATCTTGCAATTATTACTCAATAATGAGAAATTAGTAAACATGCAGCACCAAAACAAAAGAAGTAGCGATTTTGCTGAAGCAACTACATAAGTTTATGTGCATAAATGGCCATCCTCCCTAGATCACTTATTGAAATCAGTCTTATAGTGCAGATTCTTTTAAAGGAGATAATGCTCAACAGATGGGCTGGAGAGAGAATTGACAATTTTTTGAATAGAATTTCTCCATACTGAAGCCAGTTTCCACATTTCAAATATGATACTTTTATAAGGAATTGTTTAATCCCTAGATCCCTCAGGCAGCACCAGTCTCACCTCCTTTCTAAGAGATCTGTGGTGTTAATGAGGAAGAAGAGTTTCAAAATGGGGATTTCTCTGCAGAAACGCAGGGGGGTTTTCCAGCTAAATGAAAATGTCTGATAATTTCTGCACCTCAAGAGCTGAGACTTTGTGTGTGTGGGAGGACCTGTGAGGATGTTTGATTCTACTAACAAGGCAAAGTACTTTATGCTGTTGTGATCTCCCAAATTCTTTGCTAATGGTTTGTCATCTCTGTGGGAGGGAGTGGAATAACGACCCTTTCCTGCACTTTGATATGTCAGCCTCTGGTTTTGTAAATGCCAATAGTGCAAGCAAAACTAGCATCATCTGATGACCCTGTACTTCCTTGGACTCTGCTTCTTTTCCACACTGGGAACAACCAAGATGGCTTTGGGAAGAGAAGGCACCTTGCTTCAGATTCTCCCCCGCCTTGTACCATGCAGTCACTGCCAGACATGGGAGAGTGCCCATTGGGCTGTCAGAAGAAACTGGGTTTGCTCCTGTTTTGCACGTGTTGGAATGACTGCCTGCGATGGGGAAGCCAGAAAATAGGTACTCCTGGCCCTTCAGTTCAGGCCATTAGTCCAAACTGCTTTTAGCTCTCGTGAGTTCTGCTGGCCAAAAACCTCTAAAATCAGTTCCATGGCATTGTGACAAACAAAATGTGCTGTACAGCTCAATACAGTCAAAATAAAATCTGTTAGTGCTGCTGTGTTTGGGACCCATTCTTTTGTTTGGGCTGATTTCTTCTCACGGTGCTCCCCAGGCTGCTGGTACTTGCTGCCTCTCCCCTTGAAGGAGGTACACTAGGGATTTCATATTCCTTGTCACAAATCAGAAGGAAGGGTAGGAAACGCAGCAACCTGTGCTATGGCCTCCGACCCAGAGCCCCAACATGCTCTTCCCAGCAAACATGAAGCTGCCTGGGACGCTAGCCTCTTGCAGCCTCGCCCGTAATGACCCAAAAAGGGATTTTTCTTTTCCAGGGAAGGACTCGGACAGGATGCAACAGCTCTTCACTGGCAAGTTTATACCAGATTTTGTCTGATATTTCTACAGTTGTGTTTTGCTCTGCAGAAAGACAGATAGGGACCGTCGTCTTAGATTGATGTGCCAAGCTAGATGTTGGAAAGTCACAGTTCGTGGTGGAGCTGGAAGGAATCTTCTAGAAAGCCTGTCATGAATTTCAAGCACCTAGAGACCTTGTGGTTAAGCAGATGGTCTGGTAAACTGCTACAACAGTGTTCACAGCATTGACATTAGACAGGTGCTGCAGAAACCCTACAGCAGCCTTCCAAATACTTCAAGGGGCTGACAAGAAACCTGAAGCTGTGACTGCCCCATCCACGGCAGTGTTCAAGGGCAGGTTGGACAACGCGGCTTGGAGCATTCTTCACCAGTGGAAGTTGCAGGTAAGGCTGCCCTGGAAAGGGGTTCTACCTGAAGAACCCACGCCCAGGCTGGGGATGTGCTGCAGGGTTAGGAGTTGTTAGGGTTTGGGTTAGGGTTAGGGTTGTGACTGGGGATAGGGTTAGGGTTAGGGTAGGGTTAGGGTAGGGTTAGGGTTAGGGTTAGGGTTAGGGTTATCCAATATCTGATTGGATATCTGGATATCCAATATCTGATTCACCCTTTCAGATCTGGGGATGGGGTTTATGTTAAGAATTTTTCCAGAGATCCTCTACAGTAGAAGTGGAGCGGACCGTACCAGAGATTACTGACATCCTTTACAGCAGTGAAGTTAAAGGAACAAGCTGCTTGAATAAATTACTCAAGAATAAAGAAAGCACCAGAGCCAGAGAAGACATGGCAGGTCTAACCTTCACGACCCTTGCTTATGAAATCGCATAATTTGGACTCGTATGATAAATGGAGCTTGGGGCCAGAACATATACCAGGAATTAGTGCAGAATTTAACTAAGATTTTCAGTCGTAGAGACTGATGGGTGTGTGCAGAGCTGCCTAAATCAGGAAAAGGCCTGGATATCCCATTAATTGGAGTCCAATTCCTAACACTGTATCATGGACAAATTTGTGGGAGAACACTAGCAATCTGTACTCAAACGAAAGGTTAAAATTTGGAATAGATAATCCGAATGCAAAAAGAGCCAGGTTTGAATGTTGTTGCTGGGCATCTTCAGCACACAGTGAGATTTGAAGGGTGACACACACATTGCAGTCTCTCCTCACTTTCCTACCTCAAAGTGCATTTGAATCCAACATCTCCGGTGCCTGCTCTCAGCTGAGCACAGCAGAGTAAAGCACGAACGTTTGAACTCTGCTCCCACAGGAAAAGAGCCGGGTTTGAAAGCTGTTGCTGGGAATCTTCAGCACCCAGTGAACTTTGAAGGCTGACACAAATATTGCAGTCTCTCCTCACTTTCCAACCTCAAAGTGCATTTGAATCCAACTTCTCCGGTGCCTGCTCTCAGCTGAGCACTGCAGAGGACAGCACGAACGTTTGAACTCTGCTTCCACAGCCAAAAAGCAAGGAGTGAATGATTCTACTGGGCAACTTCAGCACCCTGTGAGCTTTGAAGTGGGACACACGCATTGCTGTCTCTCCTCACTTTCCTACCTCAAAGTGTAACTGAATCCAACATATTCAGAGCCTACTATCAGCAGAGCACAGCAGAGTAAAGCACAGAACATTTGCAGTCTGCACACAAAGCAAAAGAGCCAGGAGTGATAGATTCTGCTGGGCATATTCAACACCCAGTGAGCTTTCAATGGTAACACACACTTTCCTGTCTCTCCTCACTTTCCTACTTCAAAGTGCATTTGAATCCAACTTCTCCGGTGCCTGCTATCAGCAGAGAACAGCAGAGTAAAGCACAAACATTTGAAATCTGCTCCCACAGGAAAGGAGACAGGCTTGAAAGTTGTTGCTGGGCATCTTCAGCACAGAGTGAGCTTTGAATGGTGACACACACATTGCTGTCACTCCTCACTTTCCTACCCCAAAGTGCATTTGAATCCAACATCTCCGGTGCCTGCTCTCAGCTGAGCACAGCAGAGTAAAGCACGAACGTTTGAACTCTGCTCCCACAGGAAAAGAGCCGGGTTTGAAAGCTGTTGCTGGGAATCTTCAGCACCCAGTGAACTTTGAAGGCTGACACAAATATTGCAGTCTCTCCTCACTTTCCAACCTCAAAGTGCATTTGAATCCAACTTCTCCGGTGCCTGCTCTCAGCTGAGCACTGCAGAGAACAGCACGAACGTTTGAACTCTGCTTCCACAGCCAAAAAGCAAGGAGTGAATGATTCTACTGGGCATCTTCAGCACCCTGTGAGCTTTGAAGTGGGACACACGCATTGCTGTCTCTCCTCACTTTCCTACCTCAAAGTGTAACTGAATCCAACATATTCAGAGCCTACTATCAGCAGAGCACAGCAGAGTAAAGCACAGAACATTTGCAGTCTGCACACAAAGCAAAAGAGCCAGGAGTGATAGATTCTGCTGGGCATATTCAACACCCAGTGAGCTTTCAATGGTAACACACACTTTCCTGTCTCTCCTCACTTTCCTACTTCAAAGTGCATTTGAATGCAACTTCTCCGGTGCCTGCTATCAGCAGAGAACAGCAGAGTAAAGCACAAACATTTGAAATCTGCTCCCACAGGAAAGGAGACAGGCTTGAAAGTTGTTGCTGGGCATCTTCAGCGCAGAGTGAGCTTTGAATGGTGACACACACATTGCTGTCACTCCTCACTTTCCTACCCCAAAGTGCTTTTATATCCCCATTCTCCACTGCCTGCTATCGTCTGTGCACAGCAGAGTGAAGCACGAACGATTGAATTCTGCTCCCTCAGGAAAAGAGCCAGGAGTGAATGAGTCTTCTGGGCATCTTCAGCACCCAGTGAGCTTTGAAGGGCAACACACGCATTGCTGTCTCTCCTCACTTTCTTACCTCAAATTGCATTTGAATCCACCTTCTCCAATGCCTGCTCTCGGCTGAACACAGCAGAGCATAAAGCACGAAAGTTTGAACTCTGCTCCCACAGCCAAAGAGCCAGGAGTGAAAGATGCTACTGGGCCTCTTTAGTACACGGTGAGCTTTGAAGGGTGACACACAGATCGCTGTCTCTCCTCACTTTCCTACATCAAAGTGCATTTGAATCCAACATCTCCGGTGCCTGCTCTCGGCTGAGCACAGCAGAGTAAATCTCGACGTTTGAACTCTGCTCCCACAGGAAAAGAGACAGGTCTGAAAGTTGTTGCTGGCCGTCATCAGCACACAGTGAGCTTTGAAGTATGACAAACACATTGCTTTCTCTCCTCACTTTTCTAACTCAAAGTGCATTTGAATCCAACTTCTCCGGTGCCTGCTCTCTGCTGAGCACAGCAGAATAAAGCACGAACGTTTGAAGTCTGCTCCTACAGCAAAAGAGCCGGGAGTGAATGATTCTACTGGGCATCTTCAGCACGCAGTGAGCTTTGAAGTGTGACAAAGACTTTGCTGTCTCCCCTCACTTTCCTTCCTCAAAGTGCTTTTGAATACACCTTCTCCACTACCTGCTATCAGCAAAGTACAGCAGAGTAAAGCACGAATGTTTGAACTCTGCTTCCACAGGAAAAGAGCCAGGCTTGAAAGTTGTTGCTGGACATCTTCAGCACACAGGGAGCATTGCAGTGGTGACACACACTTTGCTGTCACTCCTCACTTTCCTACCCCAAAGTGCATTTGAATCCAACTTCTCCGGTGCCTGCTCTCAGCTGAGCACAGCAGAGCAAAGCAGGAACGTTTGAACTCTGCTTCCACAGCCAAAAAGCCAGGAGTGAATGATTCTGCTGGCCATCTTCAACACCCAGTGAGCTTTGAAGGGTGACACGCTGTTTTCTGTCTCTCCTCTTTTTCCTACCCCAAAGTGCTTTTGAATCCATCTTCTCCACTGCCTGCTATCAGCAAAGCACAGCAGAGTAAAGCACGAACGTTTGAACACTGCTCCCACAGCAAAAGAGACAGGTTTGAAAGTTGGTGCTGGGCATCTTCAGCACACAGTGAGCTTTGAAGTGTGGCACACGCACTGTTGTCTCTCCTCACTTTCCTACCTCAAAGTGCATTTGAATCCAACTTCTCCGGAGCCTGTTCACAGCTGAGCAGAGCAGCGTAAAGCACGACAGTTTGAATTCTGTTGCGACAGGAAAAGAGCCAGGAGTGAATGATTCTACTGGGCATCTTCAGCACGCAGTGAGCTTTGAACTGTGACAAAGACTTTGCTGTCTCCCCTCACTTTCCTTCCTCAAAAAGTGCTTTTGAAAATAACTTCCCCGGTGCCTGCTCTCGCCTGAGCACAGCAGAGTAAAGCTCGAACGTTTGAACTCTGCTCCCACACCCAAACAGCCACGAGTGAAAGTTGTTGCTGGCCGTCATCAGCACACAGTGAGCTTTGAAGTATGACACACACATTGCTTCCTCTCCTCACTTTTCTGAATCAAAGTGCATTTGAATCCAACTTCTCCGGCGCCTGCTCTCGGCTGAGCACAGCAGAGTAAAGCACGAACGTTTGAACTCTGCTCCTACAGCAAAAGAGCCAGGAGTGAAAGATCTCTCTTGCCATCTTCAGCTCCCAGTGGGCTTTGAAGTGTGACAGTTTGCTGTCTCTCCTCATTTTCCTCCTCAAAGTGCGTTTGAATCCAACTTCTCCGGTGCCTGCTCTCAGCTGAGCACAGCAGAGTAAAGCACGAACGTTTGAACTCTGCTCCCACACCCAAACAGCCACGAGTGACAGTTGTTGCTTGCTATCTTCAGCACCCAGTGAGCTTTTCAGTGCTGACACAAACATTGTTGTCTCTCCTCACTTTCCTAACTCAAAGTGCATTTGAATCCAAGTTCTCCGGTGCCTACTCCCGGCTGAGCAGAGCAGAGTAAATCACGAACGTTTGAACTCTGCTCCCACAGCCAAAGAGCCAGGAGTGAATGATGCTGCTGGGCCTCTTTAGCACACGGTGAGCCTTTCAAGGCTGACACACACATTGCTGTCTCTCCTCACTTTCTTTCCTCAAAGTGCATTTGAATCCAACTTCTCCGGTGCCTGCTGTCGGCTGATCACTGGAGAGGAGAGCACAAACGTTTGAACTCTGCTCCCAAAGACAAAGAGTGCAATATGTTGCTGGGCATCTTCAGCACCCAGTGAGCTTTGAAGGGTGAGCACAAGTGACACACCTCACACATCACCTCAAAGTGCATTTGAATCCAACATCTCCAGTGACGGCTCTCGGCTGAGCACAGCAGAGCAAAGCAGGAACTTTTGAACTCTGCACCCACAGAAAAAGAGCCAGGCTTGAAAGTTGTTTCTGGGCATCTTCAGCACACAAGATCTTCGAAGAGTCACACACATATTGCTGTCTCTCCTCATTTTCCTTCCGCAAAGTGCATTTGAATCCAAATTCTCCAGTGCCTGCTCTCAGCTGAGCACAGCAGAGCAAAGCAGGAACGTTTGAACTCTGCTCCCACAGCCAAAGAGCCAGGTGCGAATGATCCTGCTAGGCAGCTTCATTCAGTGAGCTTCGCAAGGGTGAAACACACATTGCTGTATCTCCTCACTTGCCTACCTCAAAGTGCATTTGAATCCCCCCCGAAGAGAGAGAGCATGCCCTTCTGGGTAGCTCCCAGTTGCCTCCCTGGGCATGACAATGTTCCTGTGGTGCACATGAAGAATTTGCTGGGGGAAACAGTCTGGCTTATTCCTGCTTCTGGTAAAGGCAAACCCACTTGTGGGATTGCTTTTGCTCACCCGGATATACTTGGTGGGTAATGCAGGAAGATGGGGAAGTCTGATGTATACCTCAAGGGGATTTGATTTCAGGGGAAAACTGCCACTGAACTCAATTGTATGCTGTTGCCTGCTATGTAGCACTTTTATAGCCCACCAGCTAGATGTCTTCAGGTCACCAGCAGCTGGCCCTGACTTCCCTCCAACCATCATCCCAACAAAGAATGAACTTTGATGAAACCAGATGAGTTCTGTGGTAAAGGAACAATCAGCGTCAGCAGGCAACGATCCAACACTGCACACAGCCTCTCCTGCTCTGAAAGACTGTTACAAGGGATGGAGCCCGACGTCATGGAGCGGATGGACTCAGCAGCTTTATAGGGATTGTTCCATGCACTAAGGAATGATCTCTCTCTCTCTTTTTGTGTGTATGTATATATATATGTATATATACGTGATAAGAGCGATGGTATATTGAAAATGTGGCATCTGAGCATGACGTGAATGGTATGGAATAAGGGGTGGATACTGTCCTGGGTTCAGCAGTAGCAGTCATTTTTTTCTCCTTCTTAGTAGCTGGTGCAGCGCTGTGTTTTGACTTTCGGCCTGGGAACAGCGCTGATAACACCGATTGTTTTTAGCTGTTGCTCAGAAATGTTTACTCTGACCGAGGACTTTCTGAGTCTAATGCTCTGCCAGGGAAGGGGGGGAAGCCAGGAGGAAGCAGAGACAGGAAACCTGACCCAAACTAGCCAAAGAGGTATTCCATACCACAGCACATCATGTGCAGTATATAAACTGGGGGCTGTTACCCGGAAGGGTTAGATCACTGCTTGGTTGGGCTGGGTATCGTTTGGAGGGTGGTGAGCAGTTGTATTCTCTTCCCTTGTGATTTCCCTTATCATTATTATTGGTGATTGCCCTTAGTCATCGTGTTTGTAGTAAGCGTGGGTAAAGCCCTTCCCAAAACTTCATTTGCGAAGCCAAGCCTTCAATCAATCAATCAATCAATCAATCAATCAATCAATCAATCAATCAATTATTATTTGGTGGTAGCAGTAGTGGTCTTGTTATACCTTAGTTATTGGACTGTTCTTATCTCAACCCATGGGAGATACATTCTTTTGATTCTCCTCCCCATCCCTCTGGGATCGGGGGGGAGGAAAGAGGGGGAGCAAGCTAGTGGCTGTGTGGTTCTGGGTTGCCAACTGGGCTTCAACCACGACAAGTATCTATACAAAACACATCCCAATTTCCAAATTGATGCTAGCAATATGTAGTTAAATTCATTATAATACATAAATCTGGTATAACTCCTTATATCCAGTGCAGCAGGCAAAGCAACTTAAAGAACAAAAAATATTGAAGAGGATAAAAACAAAACATTGCTTTATCTTGCAATTATTACTCAATAATGAGAAATTAGTAAACATGCAGCACCAAAACAAAAGAAGTAGCGATTTTGCTGAAGCAACTACATAAGTTTATGTGCATAAATGGCCATCCTCCCTAGATCACTTATTGAAATCAGTCTTATAGTGCAGATTCTTTTAAAGGAGATAATGCTCAACAGATGGGCTGGAGAGAGAATTGACAATTTTTTGAATAGAATTTCTCCATACTGAAGCCAGTTTCCACATTTCAAATATGATACTTTTATAAGGAATTGTTTAATCCCTAGATCCCTCAGGCAGCACCAGTCTCACCTCCTTTCTAAGAGATCTGTGGTGTTAATGAGGAAGAAGAGTTTCAAAATGGGGATTTCTCTGCAGAAACGCAGGGGGGTTTTCCAGCTAAATGAAAATGTCTGATAATTTCTGCACCTCAAGAGCTGAGACTTTGTGTGTGTGGGAGGACCTGTGAGGATGTTTGATTCTACTAACAAGGCAAAGTACTTTATGCTGTTGTGATCTCCCAAATTCTTTGCTAATGGTTTGTCATCTCTGTGGGAGGGAGTGGAATAACGACCCTTTCCTGCACTTTGATATGTCAGCCTCTGGTTTTGTAAATGCCAATAGTGCAAGCAAAACTAGCATCATCTGATGACCCTGTACTTCCTTGGACTCTGCTTCTTTTCCACACTGGGAACAACCAAGATGGCTTTGGGAAGAGAAGGCACCTTGCTTCAGATTCTCCCCCGCCTTGTACCATGCAGTCACTGCCAGACATGGGAGAGTGCCCATTGGGCTGTCAGAAGAAACTGGGTTTGCTCCTGTTTTGCACGTGTTGGAATGACTGCCTGCGATGGGGAAGCCAGAAAATAGGTACTCCTGGCCCTTCAGTTCAGGCCATTAGTCCAAACTGCTTTTAGCTCTCGTGAGTTCTGCTGGCCAAAAACCTCTAAAATCAGTTCCATGGCATTGTGACAAACAAAATGTGCTGTACAGCTCAATACAGTCAAAATAAAATCTGTTAGTGCTGCTGTGTTTGGGACCCATTCTTTTGTTTGGGCTGATTTCTTCTCACGGTGCTCCCCAGGCTGCTGGTACTTGCTGCCTCTCCCCTTGAAGGAGGTACACTAGGGATTTCATATTCCTTGTCACAAATCAGAAGGAAGGGTAGGAAACGCAGCAACCTGTGCTATGGCCTCCGACCCAGAGCCCCAACATGCTCTTCCCAGCAAACATGAAGCTGCCTGGGACGCTAGCCTCTTGCAGCCTCGCCCGTAATGACCCAAAAAGGGATTTTTCTTTTCCAGGGAAGGACTCGGACAGGATGCAACAGCTCTTCACTGGCAAGTTTATACCAGATTTTGTCTGATATTTCTACAGTTGTGTTTTGCTCTGCAGAAAGACAGATAGGGACCGTCGTCTTAGATTGATGTGCCAAGCTAGATGTTGGAAAGTCACAGTTCGTGGTGGAGCTGGAAGGAATCTTCTAGAAAGCCTGTCATGAATTTCAAGCACCTAGAGACCTTGTGGTTAAGCAGATGGTCTGGTAAACTGCTACAACAGTGTTCACAGCATTGACATTAGACAGGTGCTGCAGAAACCCTACAGCAGCCTTCCAAATACTTCAAGGGGCTGACAAGAAACCTGAAGCTGTGACTGCCCCATCCACGGCAGTGTTCAAGGGCAGGTTGGACAACGCGGCTTGGAGCATTCTTCACCAGTGGAAGTTGCAGGTAAGGCTGCCCTGGAAAGGGGTGCTACCTGAAGAACCCACGCCCAGGCTGGGGATGTGCTGCAGGGTTAGGAGTTGTTAGGGTTTGGGTTAGGGTTAGGGTTGTGACTGGGGATAGGGTTAGGGTTAGGGTAGGGTTAGGGTAGGGTTAGGGTTAGGGTTAGGGTTAGGGTTATCCAATATCTGATTGGATATCTGGATATCCAATATCTGATTCACCCTTTCAGATCTGGGGATGGGGTTTATGTTAAGAATTTTTCCAGAGATCCTCTACAGTAGAAGTGGAGCGGACCGTACCAGAGATTACTGACATCCTTTACAGCAGTGAAGTTAAAGGAACAAGCTGCTTGAATAAATTACTCAAGAATAAAGAAAGCACCAGAGCCAGAGAAGACATGGCAGGTCTAACCTTCACGACCCTTGCTTATGAAATCGCATAATTTGGACTCGTATGATAAATGGAGCTTGGGGCCAGAACATATACCAGGAATTAGTGCAGAATTTAACTAAGATTTTCAGTCGTAGAGACTGATGGGTGTGTGCAGAGTTGCCTAAATCAGGAAAAGGCCTGGATATCCCATTAATTGGAGTCCAATTCCTAACACTGTATCATGGACAAATTTGTGGGAGAACACTAGCAATCTGTACTCAAACGAAAGGTTAAAATTTGGAATAGATAATCCGAATGCAAAAAGAGCCAGGTTTGAATGTTGTTGCTGGGCATCTTCAGCACACAGTGAGATTTGAAGGGTGACACACACATTGCAGTCTCTCCTCACTTTCCTACCTCAAAGTGCATTTGAATCCAACATCTCCGGTGCCTGCTCTCAGCTGAGCACAGCAGAGTAAAGCACGAACGTTTGAACTCTGCTCCCACAGGAAAAGAGCCGGGTTTGAAAGCTGTTGCTGGGAATCTTCAGCACCCAGTGAACTTTGAAGGCTGACACAAATATTGCAGTCTCTCCTCACTTTCCAACCTCAAAGTGCATTTGAATCCAACTTCTCCGGTGCCTGCTCTCAGCTGAGCACTGCAGAGGACAGCACGAACGTTTGAACTCTGCTTCCACAGCCAAAAAGCAAGGAGTGAATGATTCTACTGGGCAACTTCAGCACCCTGTGAGCTTTGAAGTGGGACACACGCATTGCTGTCTCTCCTCACTTTCCTACCTCAAAGTGTAACTGAATCCAACATATTCAGAGCCTACTATCAGCAGAGCACAGCAGAGTAAAGCACAGAACATTTGCAGTCTGCACACAAAGCAAAAGAGCCAGGAGTGATAGATTCTGCTGGGCATATTCAACACCCAGTGAGCTTTCAATGGTAACACACACTTTCCTGTCTCTCCTCACTTTCCTACTTCAAAGTGCATTTGAATCCAACTTCTCCGGTGCCTGCTATCAGCAGAGAACAGCAGAGTAAAGCACAAACATTTGAAATCTGCTCCCACAGGAAAGGAGACAGGCTTGAAAGTTGTTGCTGGGCATCTTCAGCACAGAGTGAGCTTTGAATGGTGACACACACATTGCTGTCACTCCTCACTTTCCTACCCCAAAGTGCATTTGAATCCAACATCTCCGGTGCCTGCTCTCAGCTGAGCACAGCAGAGTAAAGCACGAACGTTTGAACTCTGCTCCCACAGGAAAAGAGCCGGGTTTGAAAGCTGTTGCTGGGAATCTTCAGCACCCAGTGAACTTTGAAGGCTGACACAAATATTGCAGTCTCTCCTCACTTTCCAACCTCAAAGTGCATTTGAATCCAACTTCTCCGGTGCCTGCTCTCAGCTGAGCACTGCAGAGTAAAGCACGAACGTTTGAACTCTGCTTCCACAGCCAAAAAGCAAGGAGTGAATGATTCTACTGGGCATCTTCAGCACCCTGTGAGCTTTGAAGTGGGACACACGCATTGCTGTCTCTCCTCACTTTCCTACCTCAAAGTGTAACTGAATCCAACATATTCAGAGCCTACTATCAGCAGAGCACAGCAGAGTAAAGCACAGAACATTTGCAGTCTGCACACAAAGCAAAAGAGCCAGGAGTGATAGATTCTGCTGGGCATATTCAACACCCAGTGAGCTTTCAATGGTAACACACACTTTCCTGTCTCTCCTCACTTTCCTACTTCAAAGTGCATTTGAATGCAACTTCTCCGGTGCCTGCTATCAGCAGAGAACAGCAGAGTAAAGCACAAACATTTGAAATCTGCTCCCACAGGAAAGGAGACAGGCTTGAAAGTTGTTGCTGGGCATCTTCAGCACAGAGTGAGCTTTGAATGGTGACACACACATTGCTGTCACTCCTCACTTTCCTACCCCAAAGTGCTTTTATATCCCCATTCTCCACTGCCTGCTATCGTCTGTGCACAGCAGAGTGAAGCACGAACGATTGAATTCTGCTCCCTCAGGAAAAGAGCCAGGAGTGAATGAGTCTTCTGGGCATCTTCAGCACCCAGTGAGCTTTGAAGGGCAACACACGCATTGCTGTCTCTCCTCACTTTCTTACCTCAAATTGCATTTGAATCCACCTTCTCCAATGCCTGCTCTCGGCTGAACACAGCAGAGCATAAAGCACGAAAGTTTGAACTCTGCTCCCACAGCCAAAGAGCCAGGAGTGAAAGATGCTACTGGGCCTCTTTAGTACACGGTGAGCTTTGAAGGGTGACACACAGATCGCTGTCTCTCCTCACTTTCCTACATCAAAGTGCATTTGAATCCAACATCTCCGGTGCCTGCTCTCGGCTGAGCACAGCAGAGTAAATCTCGACGTTTGAACTCTGCTCCCACAGGAAAAGAGACAGGTCTGAAAGTTGTTGCTGGCCGTCATCAGCACACAGTGAGCTTTGAAGTATGACAAACACATTGCTTTCTCTCCTCACTTTTCTAACTCAAAGTGCATTTGAATCCAACTTCTCCGGTGCCTGCTCTCTGCTGAGCACAGCAGAATAAAGCACGAACGTTTGAAGTCTGCTCCTACAGCAAAAGAGCCGGGAGTGAATGATTCTACTGGGCATCTTCAGCACGCAGTGAGCTTTGAAGTGTGACAAAGACTTTGCTGTCTCCCCTCACTTTCCTTCCTCAAAGTGCTTTTGAATACACCTTCTCCACTACCTGCTATCAGCAAAGTACAGCAGAGTAAAGCACGAATGTTTGAACTCTGCTTCCACAGGAAAAGAGCCAGGCTTGAAAGTTGTTGCTGGACATCTTCAGCACACAGGGAGCATTGCAGTGGTGACACACACTTTGCTGTCACTCCTCACTTTCCTACCCCAAAGTGCATTTGAATCCAACTTCTCCGGTGCCTGCTCTCAGCTGAGCACAGCAGAGCAAAGCAGGAACGTTTGAACTCTGCTTCCACAGCCAAAAAGCCAGGAGTGAATGATTCTGCTGGCCATCTTCAACACCCAGTGAGCTTTGAAGGGTGACACGCTGTTTTCTGTCTCTCCTCTTTTTCCTACCCCAAAGTGCTTTTGAATCCATCTTCTCCACTGCCTGCTATCAGCAAAGCACAGCAGAGTAAAGCACGAACGTTTGAACACTGCTCCCACAGCAAAAGAGACAGGTTTGAAAGTTGGTGCTGGGCATCTTCAGCACACAGTGAGCTTTGAAGTGTGGCACACGCACTGTTGTCTCTCCTCACTTTCCTACCTCAAAGTGCATTTGAATCCAACTTCTCCGGAGCCTGTTCACAGCTGAGCAGAGCAGCGTAAAGCACGACAGTTTGAATTCTGTTGCGACAGGAAAAGAGCCAGGAGTGAATGATTCTACTGGGCATCTTCAGCACGCAGTGAGCTTTGAACTGTGACAAAGACTTTGCTGTCTCCCCTCACTTTCCTTCCTCAAAAAGTGCTTTTGAAAATAACTTCCCCGGTGCCTGCTCTCGCCTGAGCACAGCAGAGTAAAGCTCGAACGTTTGAACTCTGCTCCCACACCCAAACAGCCACGAGTGAAAGTTGTTGCTGGCCGTCATCAGCACACAGTGAGCTTTGAAGTATGACACACACATTGCTTCCTCTCCTCACTTTTCTGAATCAAAGTGCATTTGAATCCAACTTCTCCGGCGCCTGCTCTCGGCTGAGCACAGCAGAGTAAAGCACGAACGTTTGAACTCTGCTCCTACAGCAAAAGAGCCAGGAGTGAAAGATCTCTCTTGCCATCTTCAGCTCCCAGTGGGCTTTGAAGTGTGACAGTTTGCTGTCTCTCCTCATTTTCCTCCTCAAAGTGCGTTTGAATCCAACTTCTCCGGTGCCTGCTCTCAGCTGAGCACAGCAGAGTAAAGCACGAACGTTTGAACTCTGCTCCCACACCCAAACAGCCACGAGTGACAGTTGTTGCTTGCTATCTTCAGCACCCAGTGAGCTTTTCAGTGCTGACACAAACATTGTTGTCTCTCCTCACTTTCCTAACTCAAAGTGCATTTGAATCCAAGTTCTCCGGTGCCTACTCCCGGCTGAGCAGAGCAGAGTAAATCACGAACGTTTGAACTCTGCTCCCACAGCCAAAGAGCCAGGAGTGAATGATGCTGCTGGGCCTCTTTAGCACACGGTGAGCCTTTCAAGGCTGACACACACATTGCTGTCTCTCCTCACTTTCTTTCCTCAAAGTGCATTTGAATCCAACTTCTCCGGTGCCTGCTGTCGGCTGATCACTGGAGAGGAGAGCACAAACGTTTGAACTCTGCTCCCAAAGACAAAGAGTGCAATATGTTGCTGGGCATCTTCAGCACCCAGTGAGCTTTGAAGGGTGAGCACAAGTGACACACCTCACACATCACCTCAAAGTGCATTTGAATCCAACATCTCCAGTGACGGCTCTCGGCTGAGCACAGCAGAGCAAAGCAGGAACTTTTGAACTCTGCACCCACAGAAAAAGAGCCAGGCTTGAAAGTTGTTTCTGGGCATCTTCAGCACACAAGATCTTCGAAGAGTCACACACATATTGCTGTCTCTCCTCATTTTCCTTCCGCAAAGTGCATTTGAATCCAAATTCTCCAGTGCCTGCTCTCAGCTGAGCACAGCAGAGCAAAGCAGGAACGTTTGAACTCTGCTCCCACAGCCAAAGAGCCAGGTGCGAATGATCCTGCTAGGCAGCTTCATTCAGTGAGCTTCGCAAGGGTGAAACACACATTGCTGTATCTCCTCACTTGCCTACCTCAAAGTGCATTTGAATCCCCCCCGAAGAGAGAGAGCATGCCCTTCTGGGTAGCTCCCAGTTGCCTCCCTGGGCATGACAATGTTCCTGTGGTGCACATGAAGAATTTGCTGGGGGAAACAGTCTGGCTTATTCCTGCTTCTGGTAAAGGCAAACCCACTTGTGGGATTGCTTTTGCTCACCCGGATATACTTGGTGGGTAATGCAGGAAGATGGGGAAGTCTGATGTATACCTCAAGGGGATTTGATTTCAGGGGAAAACTGCCACTGAACTCAATTGTATGCTGTTTCCTGCTATGTAGCACTTTTATAGCCCACCAGCTAGATGTCTTCAGGTCACCAGCAGCTGGCCCTGACTTCCCTCCAACCATCATCCCAACAAAGAATGAACTTTGATGAAACCAGATGAGTTCTGTGGTAAAGGAACAATCAGCGTCAGCAGGCAACGATCCAACACTGCACACAGCCTCTCCTGCTCTGAAAGACTGTTACAAGGGATGGAGCCCGACGTCATGGAGCGGATGGACTCAGCAGCTTTATAGGGATTGTTCCATGCACTAAGGAATGATCTCTCTCTCTCTTTTTGTGTGTATGTATATATATATGTATATATACGTGATAAGAGCGATGGTATATTGAAAATGTGGCATCTGAGCATGACGTGAATGGTATGGAATAAGGGGTGGATACTGTCCTGGGTTCAGCAGTAGCAGTCATTTTTTTCTCCTTCTTAGTAGCTGGTGCAGCGCTGTGTTTTGACTTTCGGCCTGGGAACAGCGCTGATAACACCGATTGTTTTTAGCTGTTGCTCAGAAATGTTTACTCTGACCGAGGACTTTCTGAGTCTAATGCTCTGCCAGGGAAGGGGGGGAAGCCAGGAGGAAGCAGAGACAGGAAACCTGACCCAAACTAGCCAAAGAGGTATTCCATACCACAGCACATCATGTGCAGTATATAAACTGGGGGCTGTTACCCGGAAGGGTTAGATCACTGCTTGGTTGGGCTGGGTATCGTTTGGAGGGTGGTGAGCAGTTGTATTCTCTTCCCTTGTGATTTCCCTTATCATTATTATTGGTGATTGCCCTTAGTCATCGTGTTTGTAGTAAGCGTGGGTAAAGCCCTTCCCAAAACTTCATTTGCGAAGCCAAGCCTTCAATCAATCAATCAATCAATCAATCAATCAATTATTATTTGGTGGTAGCAGTAGTGGTCTTGTTATACCTTAGTTATTGGACTGTTCTTATCTCAACCCATGGGAGATACATTCTTTTGATTCTCCTCCCCATCCCTCTGGGATCGGGGGGGAGGAAAGAGGGGGAGCAAGCTAGTGGCTGTGTGGTTCTGGGTTGCCAACTGGGCTTCAACCACGACAAGTATCTATACAAAACACATCCCAATTTCCAAATTGATGCTAGCAATATGTAGTTAAATTCATTATAATACATAAATCTGGTATAACTCCTTATATCCAGTGCAGCAGGCAAAGCAACTTAAAGAACAAAAAATATTGAAGAGGATAAAAACAAAACATTGCTTTATCTTGCAATTATTACTCAATAATGAGAAATTAGTAAACATGCAGCACCAAAACAAAAGAAGTAGCGATTTTGCTGAAGCAACTACATAAGTTTATGTGCATAAATGGCCATCCTCCCTAGATCACTTATTGAAATCAGTCTTATAGTGCAGATTCTTTTAAAGGAGATAATGCTCAACAGATGGGCTGGAGAGAGAATTGACAATTTTTTGAATAGAATTTCTCCATACTGAAGCCAGTTTCCACATTTCAAATATGATACTTTTATAAGGAATTGTTTAATCCCTAGATCCCTCAGGCAGCACCAGTCTCACCTCCTTTCTAAGAGATCTGTGGTGTTAATGAGGAAGAAGAGTTTCAAAATGGGGATTTCTCTGCAGAAACGCAGGGGGGTTTTCCAGCTAAATGAAAATGTCTGATAATTTCTGCACCTCAAGAGCTGAGACTTTGTGTGTGTGGGAGGACCTGTGAGGATGTTTGATTCTACTAACAAGGCAAAGTACTTTATGCTGTTGTGATCTCCCAAATTCTTTGCTAATGGTTTGTCATCTCTGTGGGAGGGAGTGGAATAACGACCCTTTCCTGCACTTTGATATGTCAGCCTCTGGTTTTGTAAATGCCAATAGTGCAAGCAAAACTAGCATCATCTGATGACCCTGTACTTCCTTGGACTCTGCTTCTTTTCCACACTGGGAACAACCAAGATGGCTTTGGGAAGAGAAGGCACCTTGCTTCAGATTCTCCCCCGCCTTGTACCATGCAGTCACTGCCAGACATGGGAGAGTGCCCATTGGGCTGTCAGAAGAAACTGGGTTTGCTCCTGTTTTGCACGTGTTGGAATGACTGCCTGCGATGGGGAAGCCAGAAAATAGGTACTCCTGGCCCTTCAGTTCAGGCCATTAGTCCAAACTGCTTTTAGCTCTCGTGAGTTCTGCTGGCCAAAAACCTCTAAAATCAGTTCCATGGCATTGTGACAAACAAAATGTGCTGTACAGCTCAATACAGTCAAAATAAAATCTGTTAGTGCTGCTGTGTTTGGGACCCATTCTTTTGTTTGGGCTGATTTCTTCTCACGGTGCTCCCCAGGCTGCTGGTACTTGCTGCCTCTCCCCTTGAAGGAGGTACACTAGGGATTTCATATTCCTTGTCACAAATCAGAAGGAAGGGTAGGAAACGCAGCAACCTGTGCTATGGCCTCCGACCCAGAGCCCCAACATGCTCTTCCCAGCAAACATGAAGCTGCCTGGGACGCTAGCCTCTTGCAGCCTCGCCCGTAATGACCCAAAAAGGGATTTTTCTTTTCCAGGGAAGGACTCGGACAGGATGCAACAGCTCTTCACTGGCAAGTTTATACCAGATTTTGTCTGATATTTCTACAGTTGTGTTTTGCTCTGCAGAAAGACAGATAGGGACCGTCGTCTTAGATTGATGTGCCAAGCTAGATGTTGGAAAGTCACAGTTCGTGGTGGAGCTGGAAGGAATCTTCTAGAAAGCCTGTCATGAATTTCAAGCACCTAGAGACCTTGTGGTTAAGCAGATGGTCTGGTAAACTGCTACAACAGTGTTCACAGCATTGACATTAGACAGGTGCTGCAGAAACCCTACAGCAGCCTTCCAAATACTTCAAGGGGCTGACAAGAAACCTGAAGCTGTGACTGCCCCATCCACGGCAGTGTTCAAGGGCAGGTTGGACAACGCGGCTTGGAGCATTCTTCACCAGTGGAAGTTGCAGGTAAGGCTGCCCTGGAAAGGGGTTCTACCTGAAGAACCCACGCCCAGGCTGGGGATGTGCTGCAGGGTTAGGAGTTGTTAGGGTTTGGGTTAGGGTTAGGGTTGTGACTGGGGATAGGGTTAGGGTTAGGGTAGGGTTAGGGTAGGGTTAGGGTTAGGGTTAGGGTTAGGGTTATCCAATATCTGATTGGATATCTGGATATCCAATATCTGATTCACCCTTTCAGATCTGGGGATGGGGTTTATGTTAAGAATTTTTCCAGAGATCCTCTACAGTAGAAGTGGAGCGGACCGTACCAGAGATTACTGACATCCTTTACAGCAGTGAAGTTAAAGGAACAAGCTGCTTGAATAAATTACTCAAGAATAAAGAAAGCACCAGAGCCAGAGAAGACATGGCAGGTCTAACCTTCACGACCCTTGCTTATGAAATCGCATAATTTGGACTCGTATGATAAATGGAGCTTGGGGCCAGAACATATACCAGGAATTAGTGCAGAATTTAACTAAGATTTTCAGTCGTAGAGACTGATGGGTGTGTGCAGAGCTGCCTAAATCAGGAAAAGGCCTGGATATCCCATTAATTGGAGTCCAATTCCTAACACTGTATCATGGACAAATTTGTGGGAGAACACTAGCAATCTGTACTCAAACGAAAGGTTAAAATTTGGAATAGATAATCCGAATGCAAAAAGAGCCAGGTTTGAATGTTGTTGCTGGGCATCTTCAGCACACAGTGAGATTTGAAGGGTGACACACACATTGCAGTCTCTCCTCACTTTCCTACCTCAAAGTGCATTTGAATCCAACATCTCCGGTGCCTGCTCTCAGCTGAGCACAGCAGAGTAAAGCACGAACGTTTGAACTCTGCTCCCACAGGAAAAGAGCCGGGTTTGAAAGCTGTTGCTGGGAATCTTCAGCACCCAGTGAACTTTGAAGGCTGACACAAATATTGCAGTCTCTCCTCACTTTCCAACCTCAAAGTGCATTTGAATCCAACTTCTCCGGTGCCTGCTCTCAGCTGAGCACTGCAGAGGACAGCACGAACGTTTGAACTCTGCTTCCACAGCCAAAAAGCAAGGAGTGAATGATTCTACTGGGCAACTTCAGCACCCTGTGAGCTTTGAAGTGGGACACACGCATTGCTGTCTCTCCTCACTTTCCTACCTCAAAGTGTAACTGAATCCAACATATTCAGAGCCTACTATCAGCAGAGCACAGCAGAGTAAAGCACAGAACATTTGCAGTCTGCACACAAAGCAAAAGAGCCAGGAGTGATAGATTCTGCTGGGCATATTCAACACCCAGTGAGCTTTCAATGGTAACACACACTTTCCTGTCTCTCCTCACTTTCCTACTTCAAAGTGCATTTGAATCCAACTTCTCCGGTGCCTGCTATCAGCAGAGAACAGCAGAGTAAAGCACAAACATTTGAAATCTGCTCCCACAGGAAAGGAGACAGGCTTGAAAGTTGTTGCTGGGCATCTTCAGCACAGAGTGAGCTTTGAATGGTGACACACACATTGCTGTCACTCCTCACTTTCCTACCCCAAAGTGCATTTGAATCCAACATCTCCGGTGCCTGCTCTCAGCTGAGCACAGCAGAGTAAAGCACGAA